>NC_073695.1:141037521-141157521 GCF_029784165.1 Wyeomyia smithii
CTGCTGGATTTTAGGTGCACTAGTGTTCTTTAAAATTGTTGCTCTTTTGCGCCAATCAATAGAACCGAAGAAATCTTTGACAGTTGGTCTGTGAACAATAGATACGTTACGTCTGTTATCTTTTCTGCTGCTGTTTTCAAGTTTGGCTGTGGTGAACTATTTTTATTTGCCTCTTTTTGGTTGCGCACACGAAACATTGCCTATTAGTCGCAAAGGTTGTGTTTCGCCATCCGCTCTGGTCTCAAAAATTGTGTATGGTGTTTACAATTTGCCTTTTTCGTGACAGGGTTTTGGAATAGTGGTGCCGTTTCTAGATAGGGCAGTGTGGGACTGTAGACTCTCGCGGTCTCGAAAGCGAAAAGTGCAGGTTTGACACTCGGCTCTGGCGCTAGTCTCTGGCTTTGGCAATAGTACCAATTGGCAAAACTTATTGAGTATTACTGTATAAAGGTGTTTTCGTTTTGCCGCTTATTGGCTACGCACACGTAACAGTTGAATATAAATCGGATAGCCAGCTCTGGCCATCTACTTTGGTCTCAAAAATTGTGGATGGTGTAGAAAGTTTGTTTATTTCTCGATTAGTTTCTGGATTAGTGGTGTTGTTTCTCGAAAGGGCTGTGTGGGACTGTAGACTCCCTCGGTCTCAAAAGTGGAAAGTGCAGATACTACTCTTGGTCTCTTGGTTGGTAACTAGCTTTGGCGATAGAATCAATTGGCTAAACGATAACAACTTAGTAGCTCTTCATAATTCTCTCTGTCTCTCGAATATAGCAATCCGTTAGGGTAGTTAGGCAATTTCAACAATAATTTTGTCGTAAATAAGAGACCGGCTTTCGGTGTTAGATTGATTACAAAAGAGCACCGGTTTTTCAGTCATGAATGCATGCAAAGTTTGTGCGGGGCCTGTTCAAGGCAACGAAAAATACGTCCTCTGCAGCGGAGTTTGTAACAAACTGCTGCATGTCAACTGCTCCGGGCTTAATGCAACAAACTTCAAGGCTTGGTCATCAAACGTTGGCCTACTCTGGTTTTGTGATGTTTGCAGAATAAATTTCAATCCTGCAATAATGGATCGAGAATCTCACATTCTTAAAACAATGCGCGATCTCTTGACAAGAGTTGACTCCATGGATCTCCGGATTGGCCAACATGCTGAACACTTAAAATCTATGAACAGCTTACTATCGTATCAGCTATTAAAAAGAGAATCGACTGATACGCGGTTGCCACCAGCTTTGGACTCGACACCAAATAATGCCGTTAACTTTCGTCATGTCTTGGATCAAATCAATTTTGATAATTCACTGCACTCTAACTTAGGAGGTGTTTTCGGTGAACACGAAGCTCCCACAATATTGGACACTTCCGTCGCTCGTGCTACATCAATCAATTGTAATACTGCTCGATCAAATAATATTGCTCCCACTTCTAGCCAGCACCCTGTTGCTACCAACGCCACCAACACTAGCCTCGTCGCCCGCTCCTACCATGATGCCTGTTTCTGCTGCCACTAACAGCAATCCCATCACATCGATCTCTGTCGGTAATGGATTGGAAAATGCAGCAAATACGGAAGCCCCCAATGTGAGGGCTGAACGTGTTAATAATCAACGAGTTATCAATCGAACTGTACGTCGTAGGGAACATAGTTCAACAGAGGATTTGAAGTCATTTTACATCACTCCTTTTCACATCGAGCAATCTGAAGAAGATGTCATCGAGTATCTTCGGGAAACTCTCAGCACTGAGAATTCAATGGTGAAATGCGTGAAACTGGTACCTAAAGGCAAGCGTCTCAATGATTCTACATTCGTCTCCTTTAAAGTATCAGTATCGGCTGATTTAGAAACTGCCGTTGGAGATACCTTTTACTGGCCGGAAGGAGTGCTTTTACGTGAATTTCAACCAAAAAACGACAACTCCGCGGTGAGGATCCGTCCTTCGATATCAGATCAACTGTAAGTAACTCTGCACCAATCAGTCTCAACAGTTTACTTTCGCACCAAATTGCTTCTGCTGCACACGTCTCGGCGGGTCAAGATATAAACACTTGCATTGAAACTATCACAAAAGTTAGTGGAATTTCTGATACAAACTTGAGACGATTGATTTCCAACAACAACAACGCAATTTTGCAAAGTTTGCATTTCATAATGCTCGAAGTCTTTTAAACAGTATAGATTATTACCGGACATTTTTTGAAAATACGCAAATAACTGTTTTTGGGTTGGTAGAAACGTGGTTGAAAGTAAGAAATACTAATAGATCCATACATATGAGCAACTTTAACATCGTTCGCTCAGATCGTTCAAGTGGAACCAAAAATCGCGGAGGTGGATTCGCTCTTTATCTGAATAAATCGGTAAAATACGCGGTCCTATCAAAGTCGCAAAAAGGTGGTGAAATCGACTACGTTTTTGTAAAACTTCATAACCTCAGAACCGTTTGTAGAATTATTTACAGGCCACCGGATGTTTCTGTTTCCAGCTTAAATAAAGTGTTTGAGCTGATAACTGAACTCTCGTCTCACGAACCTAATATTCTGATTATGGGAGATTTGAATATTAACTTACTCAAACCTACTGATCTTTCAACGAAAATACTGGCAAATCAGCTTGATACAGTTACTTTTAAAGTTGTTCCTTCACCACCCACTTGCCATCGACCAAACTGTTCACAATCATGGATTGATTTAGTTGCTGGAAATTGTACTCATAACATACTAAATTTATACAACTCTTCCTTCGGTGGCATTAGCGATCATGACTTAATCTGTTTCGACTATAGGGTAAAAATTCAACGCTCCGCTCCGAAATACTACTGGACTCGCGAATATAACAAAATTAATTATCGCCGGTCTATAGAAGATTTGGCTAATACTGATCTGGGTGCAATGTACCGATGTGACAATATAAACGACAAACTAGCTATTTTCAATAGCACACTTCTGTCAATCATTGATCTACATGCTCCTTTGAAAAAGAGAACTACCATCGATCCCAACTCTCCTTGGATTACTCAGCATTTGAATGTGTATACTCATGGACAATCACATGAAGTGGGATGCGCAAGTATCGGCGACATGTAAAAAAGTATATGGGTCAATGCAATCTTTAGTTGCATTGCGGCATTTCACTCCTCAGGCTATCCGGTTACAACTCGCGAGATCTCTTATTGTTCCCCTGTTCGATTATGGCAATGTACTTTACGCAAATGTTTCTTACGAAAACTTCGAAAAATTGAAATTGGCTTTCAATTCTGTCACCCGCTATGTACATAACATTCGCCGGTTTGATCATATCTCTAGTTACCAGAAATCATTGGTTGGGTGTACTTTCAAAAACTACTTAGATTTTAGACTATGCACTCAGACCTATAAAATATTATTCGACGGACTTCCATATTTCTCGAGATTTTTCACGTTTTCTCAATTGCCCCGATCAAGAAATCTTCTTTTAATCAGATGTGCTACTGATATTGGTAAAAAAAAGCTTTCCGCCATCGTAGTGGCTGTTTATGGAACCGCCTGCCAGACGTGTGCAAACGAGCTATGAGTTACTCAACATTTAAAAGATCGTGCAAATTGTATTTTACTCAATTGGATTGAATTAAATAATAATAAATTAAACTGATCTGCAGAGGTTACTCACAATGTTGTGTGCA
This sequence comes from Wyeomyia smithii, assembly GCF_029784165.1. NCBI lineage: Eukaryota > Metazoa > Arthropoda > Insecta > Diptera > Culicidae > Wyeomyia > Wyeomyia smithii. The sequence goes on from NC_073695.1 coordinate 141,041,185, forward strand.
CAAGCTTTGAAAACCATTATTAGGTTATTTGTGTAGCAAATGATTAGATAAATAAATAAAAATAAAATACAATAGTGATGCGTTCGCGCTCTGTGAAACTTTTCTCAATTCAAATGACCAACTTAATTTCCACGATTTCAACATCATTCGTCGAGATCGAGACTCACACGGTGGAGGGGTACTTTTAGGGATCAAAAAGTGCTATTCTTTTTTCAGAATCGACCTCCCCTCGATTTTGAATATTGAAGTTGTTGCCATTCAAACGAATATGAATGGAAAAGACCTTTGCCTTGTTTCGTTATATATTCCCATCCGCGTGGATTGAACAGAAGCAACTCCTTGATATAGCAGAATTGCTTCCCGCACCTTTTATGATTTTGGGAGATTTTAACTCTCACTGTTCGCTGTGGGGGTCGCTGTACGACGACAACCGATCTTCTTTAATCTGTAACTTGATCGACGACTTCAATATGACACTTTTGAATACTGGGGAAGCGACACGTGTACCTAATCCTCCAGCACGCGAAAGCGTGCTTGACCTATCCCTCTTCTCGACATCACTAGCGTTAGATTGCCAGTGGAAAGTAATCAACGATCCCCACGGTAGTGATCATCTTCCAATCGTTATATCAATTGCTAATCGTTCAACTCCCTCGAACCCAATCAATATTTCCTACGACCTTACACGTAATATTGATTGGAAGCGTTATGAGTCTTTTATAGCGGAATCTATCGAGACTCACGAGGAACTTCCTCCGGAGGAAGAATACGCGTTCTTAGCTGGCTTGATTATCGACGCCGCGACTCAAGCTCAGACGAAACTGATACCCGGGGTAACGATAAGACAGCGCCCTCCCAACAAATGGTGGGACAAAGAGTGCTCTGAGCTGTACGCGCGAAGGTCCACGGCGTATAAGGACTACCGGGAGTACGGCACTGTCAACCTACTTCGAAAGTACGAGGCACTGGGCAAGCAGATGAAGAGCTTAGTAAAGGCGAAAAAACGCGGGTACTGGCGGCGGTTCGTAAACGCGTTGTCGAGGGAAACAGCGATGAGCACTCTTTGGGATACCGCCAGGCGCATGCGGAACCGTGACGTTTCGAATGAGAGTGAGGAGTATTCAGATCGCTGGATACTCGATTTTGCCAAAAAGGTCTGTCCGGACTCTGTACCGGAACAGAAAACCTTTCGCGACGCGTTTTTAGTAACTACGGAAGAGCCTCCATTTTCGATGTTGGAATTTTCAATGGCTCTCCTGTCGTGCAACAATAAGGCTCCAGGGTTGGATAGAATGAAATTCAACCTGTTGAAGAATCTACCCGACTCTGCAAAAAGACGCTTGTTGAATTTGTTCAACAAGTTTCTTGAGCTAAATATTGTTTCGCATGACTGGAGGGAGATAAAAGTCATTGCTATTCGGAAACCCGGGAAACCTGCCTCTGATCACAATTCATATAGGCCGATTGCGATGCTCTCTTGCCTCCGGAAATTAATAGAGAAAATGATCCTCTTACGATTAGACAAATGGGTCGAAACAAACGGTTTACTTTCAGATACTCAATTTGGCTTTTGCCGGGGCAAAGGGACGAACGATTGCCTAGCGTTGCTTTCTACTGAAATTCAACTCGCATTTGCTCGAAAAGAGTAAATGGCTTCTGCGTTCTGGGATATTAAGGGGGCTTTTGACTCTGTCTCTGTAGAAGTTTTAAGCACGAAACTTCATTCGCAGGGACTTTCACCAAATTTGAATAACTTTTTGTTCAATTTGTTGTCAGAAAAGCATATGTATTTCTCACATGGCGATTCGACAACTTCCCGAATTAGTTACATGGGCCTTCCCCAGGGCTCATGTTTAAGTCCTCTCTTATATAATTTTTACGTCAATGACATCGATGAATGTCTTGCAAATTCATGCACGCTAAGGCAACTTGCAGACGATAGCGTTGTATCCATTACTGGTAGCGAGGCTAGCGATCTGCAAGGACCATTGCAAGATACGTTAGACAATTTGTCTGAATGGGCTCTTAAGCTGGGTATCGAATTCTCTCCGGAGAAAACTGAGCTGGTTGTTTTTTCTAGGAAGCATAACCAAGCTCAGCTGCAGCTCCTATTAACGGGTAAAACAATCACTCAGGTTTTAGTCGCTAAATATCTCGGGGTCTGGTTCGACTCTAAATGCACCTGGGCTTGTCATATTAGGTATCTGACACAAAAATGCCAACAGAGGATTAATTTTCTTCGTACGATTACCGGAACCTGGTGGGGTGCTCACCCAGGAGACCTTCTAAGGTTATACCAAACAACAATACTGTCAGTTTTTGAATACGGTTGTTTCTGCTTTCGCTCCGCTGCGAACACGCATATTTTGAAACTAGAAAGAATACAATATCGTTGTTTGCGTATTGCCTTGGGTTGCATACAGTCGACCCATACGATGAGTCTTGAAGTGCTAGCGGGTATACTTCCGTTGAAACATCGTTTTTGGAATCTCTCTTACCGGTTACTAATTCGATGTACGGTCATGAACACATTAGTGATTGACAATTTCGAGAGGTTGGTCGACCTTCAATCCCAAACCAGATTTATGACTTTATATTTTGACTACATGGCTCAAGATATTAACCCTTCTTCATACGTTCCCTTCAATGTCGCACCTTTAGATACTTCTTACAATGCTATATCCTTCGACACCACCATGAAGGAAGACATTATTGGTATCCTGGATCAATTGTGCCTACAAGAGATCCCTAAGATTTTTTCAAATAAGTTTAAACATGTGAGTTGTGATAGAATGTTTTACACTGACGGATCTAATCTAGATGAGTCCACTGGCTTCGATGTTTTCCACGAAAATTTTTCCGCCTCCTACAAACTCGATGCTCCTGCTTCCGTGTACGTCGCAGAACTAGCTGCTATTCAGTACTCCCTTGGGATCATCGAAACCCTACCCATAGATCACTACTTCATCTTCACAGACAGTCTCAGTGCCATTGAGGCTCTGCGATCGATGAAGACTGTGAAGCACACCCCGTATTTCCTGGGGAAGATACGGCGGTTTTTAAGTGCTTTATCAGATAAAAATTACCGGGTTACCTTAGCGTGGGTCCCTTCTCATTGTTCCATTCCGGGCAATGAAAAGGCTGACGCTTTAGCTTAGGTGGGTGCTATTGATGGCGATATTTATGTAAGAACAGTTGCTTATGATGAATTTTATAGCATTTTGCGTCAGAGAACACTCAACAGTTGGCAATCATCATGGAACTCAGATGAACTGGGACGGTGGCTACATTCCATTTTTCCTAAGGTATCGACGAAAGCATGGTTCAAGGGGTTGGATGTAGGTCGGGACTTCATTCGCGTGATGTCAAGACTTATGTCCAATCGCTACACGTTAAACACGCATCTCTTTCGTATAGGGCTTGTAGACAGTAATCACTGCGTTTGTGGCGATGGCTACCATGACATCGAGCATGTTGTTTGGTCGTGTGCCAAATTCTATGATGTTAGGTCCGAGCTTATAGCTTTCCTCCGGGCCCGAGGAAAACAACCGAACGTTCCCGTTAGAGACATTCTGGGAAGCGGTGATCTTCAGTACATGACACAACTGTACTGTTATTTGAAAAAGACTGACTTTAAAATTTAATATTCTTTTGTCTATTCGTCAGAATACCCGTATACGACGCTGGAGACACAAACTCGAAGAGCCTAAATCTATGTTTAAAAAACAAAAAAGAACACCAGTCGAAACACAAATAGATCGTATATCTTAATTAGTTTTAAGCAAGTATTGTATCGCCCCTCCCCTCACCTTTAATCCCCACTAGCTCGTAGTCGGCCACGAGAAATAAAAAAAGTGCCTCCCTCCTTTTCCCGCTAATCTAGAATTAATAAAAAGTGTACTTGGCTCAGTTAAACTTAAAACTGTATCGTACCGTGTCAAATAAACCATATTTAAATCAACAAAAGTTATAAACAGTTAAAGTTGATTTTTTTTCAGGAAATCACATTTTTTCCTTTAAACCGTTGCCATTTTGCGAGGAAAAATTCTAATTCTAAGCGACACTTATGTAGATAATGAAAAAAAATTTGTTTTGGTTATAGGTGGGTTTGGGCACGACTCCTACTGCTCGCCGCGGAGCGTTTAAAAAAAAGCGGCTCACGGCAATCGCTGCACAGCCGCCATTTTATAACTAAAATAGCAATTAAAATATTTTGAAGTAGAATACTTCTCTCAGGAAGTTCGGCTACATAGGGATGTGAAATGAAAATCTAAAACCGAAAAAGTGAAAAATATGTCCAATTTCAAATGCTAATAAAACGGTTAGTATTCGATGAATTTCCTTCGTTCTTGCAGCAATAGATTAGAAAATCTTCTAAGATTCTTCACAAATGCAGATAATTGTAATTTTATTATTCCAACTGTTGTACTATTGAAAATAGTCAAGCCTTGTCAAAACGAAAAATTCGACCTCTGATTGGTCGTTATATGATTGCTTCCCAAGCACGGTCGACAGAATCTAAGACCTTGCCATTTGAAACGTGTAATTTGACCTATATAAGAGCCTGTTTCACCGGAAGCCGCTCATTATAATTCTAGACTGCGACAACAGCAGTCCTCTCTTAGCAGCAGCAGTAGCAGTGCAGTGGATACAGCAGCAGTATCAGCATCGATAGCAGCGGATAGCGGTCATAGCTGTGGTATGGCAACGAATCGCGCAGCGCGTCTCAGCATCGATAGCAGGACCAGCTGATGCAGGGCAGCGGATACCAATGGCAGCGAATAGCGACCACAGCTGTAGCAACAGATATCACCATTGATAGCAGCAGGGCCAGCTGATGCTGTGGGGCATTTTATTGAAATGTTGTCTCTGAACGACGTGCACACTAGTAAATGCATCCAATGAAATGAATGTTCTGGAAAGCTGGCGTTCAAAATACATCTAGTTTTGAGTGTCAAACTTTTCAGTGTTTATTTTCCCCCAATGAATACTTTATTCGCACTGCCAGTGAAAACGCAGAGATGTGATCGGCATCTTATTAGACATTGAATTAAACAACAACCTGGAACCTGGTGGGGTGCTCACCCAGGAGACCTTCTAAGGTTATACCAAACAACAATACTGTCAGTTTTTGAATACGGTTGTTTCTGCTTTCGCTCCGCTGCGAACACGCATATTTTGAAACTAGAAAGAATACAATATCGTTGTTTGCGTATTGCCTTGGGTTGCATACAGTCGACCCATACGATGAGTCTTGAAGTGCTAGCGGGTATACTTCCGTTGAAACATCGTTTTTGGAATCTCTCTTACCGGTTACTAATTCGATGTACGGTCATGAACACATTAGTGATTGAAAATTTCGAGAGGTTGGTCGACCTTCAATCCCAAACCAGATTTATGACTTTATATTTTGACTACATGGCTCAAGATATTAACCCTTCTTCATACGTTCCCTTCAATGTCGCACCTTTAGATACTTCTTACAATGCTATATCCTTCGACACCACCATGAAGGAAGACATTATTGGTATCCTGGATCAATTGCGCCTACAAGAGATCCCTAAGATTTTTTCAAATAAGTTTAAACATGTGAGTTGTGATAGAATGTTTTATACTGACGGATCTAATCTAGATGAGTCCACTGGCTTCGATGTTTTCCACGAAAATTTTTCCGCCTCCTACAAACTCGATGCTCCTGCTTCCGTGTACGTCGCAGAACTAGCTGCTATTCAGTACTCCCTTGGGATCATCGAAACCCTACCCATAGATCACTACTTCATCTTCACAGACAGTCTCAGTGCCATTGAGGCTCTGCGATCGATGAAGACTGTGAAGCACACCCCGTATTTCCTGGGGAAGATACGGCGGTTTTTAAGTGCTTTATCAGATAAAAATTACCGGGTTACCTTAGCGTGGGTCCCTTCTCATTGTTCCATTCCGGGCAATGAAAAGGCTGACGCTTTAGCTAAGGTACACCCCGTATTTCCTGGGGAAGATACGGCGGTTTTTAAGTGCTTTATCAGATAAAAATTACCGGGTTACCTTAGCGTGGGTCCCTTCTCATTGTTCCATTCCGGGCAATGAAAAGGCTGACGCTTTAGCTAAGGTGGGTGCTATTGATGGCGATATTTATGTAAGACCAGTTGCTTATGATGAATTTTATAGCATTTTGCGTCAGAGAACACTCAACAGTTGGCAATCATCATGGAACTCAGATGAACTGGGACGGTGGCTACATTCCATTTTTCCTAAGGTATCGACGAAAGCATGGTTCAAGGGGTTGGATGTAGGTCGGGACTTCATTCGCGTGATGTCAAGACTTATGTCCAATCGCTACACGTTAAACACGCATCTCTTTCGTATAGGGCTTGTAGACAGTAATCACTGCGTTTGTGGCGATGGCTACCATGACATCGAGCATGTTGTTTGGTCGTGTGCCAAATTCTATGATGTTAGGTCCGAGCTTATAGCTTTCCTCCGGGCCCGAGGAAAACAACCGAACGTTCCCGTTAGAGACATTCTGGGAAGCGGTGATCTTCAGTACATGACACAACTGTACTGTTATTTGAAAAAGACTGACTTTAAAATTTAATATTCTTTTGTCTATTCGTCAGAATACCCGTATACGACGCTGGAGACACAAACTCGAAGAGCCTAAATCTATGTTTAAAAAACAAAAAAGAACACCAGTCGAAACACAAATAGATCGTATATCTTAATTAGTTTTAAGCAAGTATTGTATCGCCCCTCCCCTCACCTTTAATCCCCACTAGCTCGTAGTCGGCCACGAGAAATAAAAAAAGTGCCTCCCTCCTTTTCCCGCTAATCTAGAATTAATAAAAAGTGTACTTGGCTCAGTTAAACTTAAAACTGTATCGTACCGTGTCAAATAAACCATATTTAAATCAACAAAAGTTATAAACAGTTAAAGTTGATTTTTTTTCAGGAAATCACATTTTTTCCTTTAAACCGTTGCCATTTTGCGAGGAAAAATTCTAATTCTAAGCGACACTTATGTAGATAATGAAAAAAAATTTGTTTTGGTTATAGGTGGGTTTGGGCACGACTCCTACTGCTCGCCGCGGAGCGTTTAAAAAAAAGCGGCTCACGGCAATCGCTGCACAGGCGCCATTTTATAACTAAAATAGCAATTAAAATATTTTGAAGTAGAATACTTCTCTCAGGAAGTTCGGCTACATAGGGATGTGAAATGAAAATCTAAAACCGAAAAAGTGAAAAATATGTCCAATTTCAAATGCTAATAAAACGGTTAGTATTCGATGAATTTCCTTCGTTCTTGCAGCAATAGATTAGAAAATCTTCTAAGATTCTTCACAAATGCAGATAATTGTAATTTTATTATTCCAACTGTTGTACTATTGAAAATAGTCAAGCCTTGTCAAAACGAAAAATTCGACCTCTGATTGGTCGTTATATGATTGCTTCCCAAGCACGGTCGACAGAATCTAAGACCTTGCCATTTGAAACGTGTAATTTGACCTATATAAGAGCCTGTTTCACCGGAAGCCGCTCATTATAATTCTAGACTGCGACAACAGCAGTCCTCTCTTAGCAGCAGCAGTAGCAGTGCAGTGGATACAGCAGCAGTATCAGCATCGATAGCAGCGGATAGCGGTCATAGCTGTGGTATGGCAACGAATCGCGCAGCGCGTCTCAGCATCGATAGCAGGACCAGCTGATGCAGGGCAGCGGATACCAATGGCAGCGAATAGCGACCACAGCTGTAGCAACAGATATCACCATTGATAGCAGCAGGGCCAGCTGATGCTGTGGGGCATTTTATTGAAATGTTGTCTCTGAACGACGTGCACACTAGTAAATGCATCCAATGAAATGAATGTTCTGGAAAGCTGGCGTTCAAAATACATCTAGTTTTGAGTGTCAAACTTTTCAGTGTTTATTTTCCCCCAATGAATACTTTATTCGCACTGCCAGTGAAAACGCAGAGATGTGATCGGCATCTTATTAGACATTGAATTAAACAACAACCTGGAACCTGGTGGGGTGCTCACCCAGGAGACCTTCTAAGGTTATACCAAACAACAATACTGTCAGTTTTTGAATACGGTTGTTTCTGCTTTCGCTCCGCTGCGAACACGCATATTTTGAAACTAGAAAGAATACAATATCGTTGTTTGCGTATTGCCTTGGGTTGCATACAGTCGACCCATACGATGAGTCTTGAAGTGCTAGCGGGTATACTTCCGTTGAAACATCGTTTTTGGAATCTCTCTTACCGGTTACTAATTCGATGTACGGTCATGAACACATTAGTGATTGAAAATTTCGAGAGGTTGGTCGACCTTCAATCCCAAACCAGATTTATGACTTTATATTTTGACTACATGGCTCAAGATATTAACCCTTCTTCATACGTTCCCTTCAATGTCGCACCTTTAGATACTTCTTACAATGCTATATCCTTCGACACCACCATGAAGGAAGACATTATTGGTATCCTGGATCAATTGCGCCTACAAGAGATCCCTAAGATTTTTTCAAATAAGTTTAAACATGTGAGTTGTGATAGAATGTTTTATACTGACGGATCTAATCTAGATGAGTCCACTGGCTTCGATGTTTTCCACGAAAATTTTTCCGCCTCCTACAAACTCGATGCTCCTGCTTCCGTGTACGTCGCAGAACTAGCTGCTATTCAGTACTCCCTTGGGATCATCGAAACCCTACCCATAGATCACTACTTCATCTTCACAGACAGTCTCAGTGCCATTGAGGCTCTGCGATCGATGAAGACTGTGAAGCACACCCCGTATTTCCTGGGGAAGATACGGCGGTTTTTAAGTGCTTTATCAGATAAAAATTACCGGGTTACCTTAGCGTGGGTCCCTTCTCATTGTTCCATTCCGGGCAATGAAAAGGCTGACGCTTTAGCTAAGGTGGGTGCTATTGATGGCGATATTTATGTAAGACCAGTTGCTTATGATGAATTTTATAGCATTTTGCGTCAGAGAACACTCAACAGTTGGCAATCATCATGGAACTCAGATGAGCTGGGACGGTGGCTACATTCCATTTTTCCTAAGGTATCGACGAAAGCATGGTTCAAGGGGTTGGATGTAGGTCGGGACTTCATTCGCGTGATGTCAAGACTTATGTCCAATCGCTACACGTTAAACACGCATCTCTTTCGTATAGGGCTTGTAGACAGTAATCACTGCGTTTGTGGCGATGGCTACCATGACATCGAGCATGTTGTTTGGTCGTGTGCCAAATTCTATGATGTTAGGTCCGAGCTTATAGCTTTCCTCCGGGCCCGAGGAAAACAACCGAACGTTCCCGTTAGAGACATTCTGGGAAGCGGTGATCTTCAGTACATGACACAACTGTACTGTTATTTGGAAAAGACTGACTTTAAAATTTAATATTCTTTTGTCTATTCGTCAGAATACCCGTATACGACGCTGGAGACACAAACTCGAAGAGCCTAAATCTATGTTTAAAAAACAAAAAAGAACACCAGTCGAAACACAAATAGATCGTATATCTTAATTAGTTTTAAGCAAGTATTGTATCGCCCCTCCCCTCACCTTTAATCCCCACTAGCTCGTAGTCGGCCACGAGAAATAAAAAAAGTGCCTCCCTCCTGTTCCCGCTAATCTAGAATTAATAAAAAGTGTACTTGGCTCAGTTAAACTTAAAACTGTATCGTACCGTGTCAAATAAACCATATTTAAATCAACAAAAGTTATAAACAGTTAAAGTTGATTTTTTTTCAGGAAATCACATTTTTTCCTTTAAACCGTTGCCATTTTGCGAGGAAAAATTCTAATTCTAAGCGACACTTATGTAGATAATGAAAAAAAATTTGTTTTGGTTATAGGTGGGTTTGGGCACGACTCCTACTGCTCGCCGCGGAGCGTTTAAAAAAAAGCGGCTCACGGCAATCGCTGCACAGCTGCCATTTTATAACTAAAATAGCAATTAAAATATTTTGAAGTAGAATACTTCTCTCAGGAAGTTCGGCTACATAGGGATGTGAAATGAAAATCTAAAACCGAAAAAGTGAAAAATATGTCCAATTTCAAATGCTAATAAAACGGTTAGTATTCGATGAATTTCCTTCGTTCTTGCAGCAATAGATTAGAAAATCTTCTAAGATTCTTCACAAATGCAGATAATTGTAATTTTATTATTCCAACTGTTGTACTATTGAAAATAGTCAAGCCTTGTCAAAACGAAAAATTCGACCTCTGATTGGTCGTTATATGATTGCTTCCCAAGCACGGTCGACAGAATCTAAGACCTTGCCATTTGAAACGTGTAATTTGACCTATATAAGAGCCTGTTTCACCGGAAGCCGCTCATTATAATTCTAGACTGCGACAACAGCAGTCCTCTCTTAGCAGCAGCAGTAGCAGTGCAGTGGATACAGCAGCAGTATCAGCATCGATAGCAGCGGATAGCGGTCATAGCTGTGGTATGGCAACGAATCGCGCAGCGCGTCTCAGCATCGATAGCAGGACCAGCTGATGCAGGGCAGCGGATACCAATGGCAGCGAATAGCGACCACAGCTGTAGCAACAGATATCACCATTGATAGCAGCAGGGCCAGCTGATGCTGTGGGGCATTTTATTGAAATGTTGTCTCTGAACGACGTGCACACTAGTAAATGCATCCAATGAAATGAATGTTCTGGAAAGCTGGCGTTCAAAATACATCTAGTTTTGAGTGTCAAACTTTTCAGTGTTTATTTTCCCCCAATGAATACTTTATTCGCACTGCCAGTGAAAACGCAGAGATGTGATCGGCATCTTATTAGACATTGAATTAAACAACAAATTGTCCTTTACAGGATTAAAGGATAAAAACCTAATTGAAGAGTTGATATTTTCTCTAATAGCAATTTACTCTTCCAAGAAATTTGGAACAGATATATATTTGGCTTGATGTTGAAGCGCAAAATTCGACTGAGCTGATGCTGATGCAGGGTAGCGGATACCATTGGCAACGGAAGCGTCCACTGCTGTGGCAACGGGGATAGCGCAGCGGTTGCAGTTGATCTCAACATCGATATAAGCAGGGCTAGCTGATGCAGTGGGGCATTTTAATGAAATGCTGTCTCTGAGTGATAGCGGACACACTAGTTAATGCATCAAATGAAAAGAACGTTCTGGAAACCTGGTGAAATTTGGAGCAGAACGTTCTGGATATCTGGCGAAATTTGGAGCAGATATATATTTGGCTTCATCTCCGTGTCTCAGAACGTACTGAATTATCTTTTCCTTCAGTCATGAGCACAACACCCGGGAAGCTTTCATTATCAGCATAGAAATTAATTTATCGCATTATCAAAATTAAAAAATTGTCAAGTCCAAATCATGACAAGCAACTTACTATATTATTGAAAACCGTCAATCCTTGTTGAAGCGCAAAATTCGATTGATTTGATTGGTCGTTTATATGATTGCTTCCCAAGCACAGTCGACAGAATCATTGACCTTGCAATTTGAATGTGCTGTTTGTCTGTATAAGAGTAACGATGGGAAATATCGACTGAAATGGCTATCGATAGTTATCAATGGTTTTCTACCACTATCAATAACAATCGATAGCTTTTCCATTCCTATATAAGAGCCTGTTTCAGTCGAAGCCGCCCATAATAGTTCTAGACAGCTATAACAGCAGTCCTCCCTTGGCAACAGCAGTGGCATTGCAGTGGATACCAGGCGGATAGCGGCCACAGCTGTGGAATAGCAATGGATAGCACACTAGTTGCAGCGAATCTCAACATCGATAGCAGCTGGGCCAGCTGATGCAGGGACAGCGGATACCAATAGCAGCGTTTTGCGGCCAAAACATTGGCATGGCTACGGATAGCGTAGCACTTGCAGCGGATCTCAGCATCTAAAGCGGCTGATGCAGTGAGGCACTTTATTGAAATGCAGTCTCTGTGCGATAGTGGGTACTAGTAAATGCATTCAATGAAAAGTTGACTCATTTCGACAACACATGAGCCGTCTAGTTTTGAGTGTTAAATCAGCTTTTCACTGTTTATTTTATCACAAGGAATACTTTATTCGCACTGTCAGTGATAACGCCAAGATGTGTTCGGTATCTTACTCTATATTGAACAACAAATGAAAAATGACTGATACGCAAGCAGCCGGGTTATCTTTCTTGTAAAAGTATTCTACTTCATCCTTGCGGTCGTGGCTTTGTACAACACTCTCATGTTATTTTCTGATTCTGTTTACTGATAAAATTCAAAATTAACCTAAATTGAATGTCAACATGTTCAACAAATTCTATGTCAATTTTAAATTTTCTGTGAATACATTTTCGACCTAAAACTGTAATTCCAACTTAAAACTGTAATTCGAACGAGGATTTTTTTTATGTGACATCTTTGCCGCTTTTTGATCGGTGAGTGAGCTATCATTCACAAAACAAATAAATAAAGAAGGAAGTATATTATCTATTAAATCGTACTCAATTTTGATCTGTGTAGTAGGTAGCTTATTCGCTTATTAAAGAAAATTATCTGTATCAGAATAAAAGGTATTCATTAGACTGGGTCATGGTTACATGGGAAAAAAGCGATCGTGTTATTTTTTCACTCCCATGCACATTTTTTGTTTCTTATGGGTCCTAAATCAACTTTGTAACTTTTCAGATCGATCGGTAAAACTATATTTTTGCGCCCGATTTTTAAAGTTTACCCACGATTTCATATTAGAAAATCCACTTTTTCAAAACTTGTTCTCTAAAACCTAAATTAATCCACCTAGCGGTCAGACCCAGCCTTTCTCATTCAAACTTTTATTTGTAAAAATAGATTGACATGAACGCTTTAATCCAATAAATGTATATTCACTCTTTAGGTTCTAAAATATTGATGTTGTAATGTATACATATAAAAATGTAGTCCGGTCTGTCTGTCAGTCTGTCGGTCTGTCTGATCCATACAGGCTCGAAAACTACCGAACCGAACGACGTGAAAATTTATATGTAGGGGTTTTTGGTCCCGAGAAAGGTTCCTATGATAGTTTAAGACCCCCCCCCCCCCACTTTTGGAAAGGAGGGGTCCAATACAAATGAAACATAAATTTCTGCACAACTCAAGAACAAACCAAGCAAATGAAACCGAATTTGGCATGTGGATGATTTAAAGGGTAATAAATATGTCCATAATGGTTCGACGCCCCTTCCTCTTCTGGAAGTACATGTTTCTGCACAGTTTTCTGCACATCTCGCGAACTAATCAACTAAATGGAACAATATTTGGCAGGTGAATGTTTTTAGTGGTAACAAATATGTTCCATAATCAACCTCAGGCAACATTTTGGATTGTAAGATGGCAACTTCCGGTTTCTGGAAAACAGCCAAAAATGGCCGATTTCCACCCAATATAATGATATCCGGATAAAAATGATACACAGGAGCTAAAATCGACCATAGATACCATTTTGAATTGTAAGATGGTGACTTCCGGTTTCGGAAAAACAGCGGCAATCGAACAAATACCACCAAATATGGGTATTTCCAGAATCGTAATGATGCACTGGAGCCACAAATCGACTTCAGACACCATTATGAATTGTAGGATGGCAACTGGTGGTTTCTGGAAAACAGCCAAAAATGGCCGATTTCTGTCTAACATGAGTATCACCGGATCTAGAATGATACACAGCAGCTGAAATCGACCACAGACCTCATTTTGGATTCTAGGTTGGCGACTTCCGGTTCTTGGGAAACAGCCGAAAATGATCGAATAACACCCAATATGAGTGTTTCTCCAACGACGCTCAGAGGCCAGAAATTATCTTAAATTCCATTTTGAAATCCAAGATGGCAACTTCCGGTTTATGAAAAACAGCCTAAATTAACCAAATACCATCCAATATGAGTATCTCTGGAACCAGAATGATGCAATGAGCTAACATTTGACCTCAAGGACCATTTTGAATCGCTTAATGGCAACTTCCAGGAAACAGTCGGAAATGACCAAATAATACTCAATATGGATATTTCCGTAATCGAGATGATGCATAGAAACCAAACATTGACCCTTGCAACCATTTTTACCCATTTTTTTTATTTAAAGACGTCCACTTTTAGTTTGTGGAAAACAACCAAACTAACTAAATACCTCCCAATTTGAGTATTTCCGGTGTCAGATTGATGCCAGAAAATCTGCTGAAAATGACCGAATACCACCCAATATGAATATATTCAGAATTAAGGTGATGTACAGAAGCCAAAAGTCGAGGATGTTGTCATTTCGATAGAACCTATCATTTCAAACGATTTGTCCTTTGACTTTGATAATATCCTATGGCCGATTCGTCGTGCATTTGCAGACTTCAAACACATCGCAAGGAATCAATGAATTTGAATCTTTCAAATAGAACGATACCACATTTAAATTATGTGGAGACCACATATATCGATCAAAGCTGGTATAGTTTTCAATAGTCTTTTAGTTTCTTTTCTTTTACATATCAAATTGTTATGAAGTTTGTTATTCGTAAGTTTCAGAGATGACTCGTTCGTATGACACTAGTTATGTTCAAATAAGCCATGTAATCTTTGAGACAATAGACTTTTGTTGTTTTATTAACAATTTAATACATAACGGTTGCTTAAGTTCGATTATAATGAAATGAAATGGGAACGTATAGGGCCGCCAAACTTTGAAACCACGTGTTCAATCATAATTCATCAGTTAACCCTTAACTAGCCCGCCGATCTGATAATAATATTGATCAAATCGGTTGTGTAGCTTCTGAGATAATGAAGTTTCGTGATTTTCACATTTCGGTACTTTATAGACGAAGTTACAGTCCGATTACAGTAAAATTCAATAGGGTGTTACGAGGCAGCTAGACTTATTACTTGACACTTATTTTATGGAAATCGGGTCAGCCATCTCTGAGAAACATGAGTGAGCTCAAGTAGTCTCCGGAATATGTTCCTTTTCATAGCTGGATTTCATATTTTTGAACATAACAGGCAAAGTCATAGTCCGATTGCAAAAAAAATCAATAGGGTCTTATGGGGCAACTAGATATTTTAGTTGATACTGATTTTATGAAAATCGGTCCAGTCATTTCTGAAAAACATGAGTGAGATTAAACAGTCTTCAGAACACGTTTCTTGTCATGGTCCTCGTGGTTCTGTGGTTAGCGATGTCGGTCGGCTAGCTCTCTCACATGGTTGTGATATCGGGTTCGATTCCTGATCAGGTCGAGGATCTTTTCGAGCTGGAAATTTTCTCGACTCAGCACCTGGGGCACGGTGTATCGTTGTACTTATCCTACAAACATGCAAAATGTGCCAAACAATATTGATAATGAATTCTCTCAACTAATCTAGTTGATCGAGACCGCATTAGCCCCCCAGGCTAGCGTGCAATATTGTTGTTGTTGTTCTTCAACTACAGTTTAATCATCACCTACGCACCGACAAACGACAAATCCGATGAAGTCAAAGATGAGTTCTATGACAAGCTTGAGCGAATCTATGACGAGGGCCCAAATCACGACGTAAAAGTCGTCATCGGAGACGAAAACGCACAGGTTGGGAGAGAGGAATTCTTCCGTCCGGTCATTGGAAGGCATAGCCTCCACTCGTCAACCAATGAAAACGGCCTGAGAACATTGCCGCGGCCAGAGGAATGGCCATATGTAGCTCCTATTTTCCACGTTTGAATATTCCGAAACACACCTGGAGGCATCCAAATGGAGAAGCCTGCTCCCAGATCGACACGTACTGATTGACGGTCGGCACTTTTCGGATTTTGCTGATGTTAGGTCTTTTCGGGGATTAAACATTCACTCTGACCATTATCTCGTCGTTTGTAAGATCCGCGCACGGTTGTCGAACGTGCTGAAATCTCGCACAGAGAGGACGACGCGTTTCAACATTCAGCGGTTGAGAGCTGATGGCCTGGCAGCAGAATACGCCAGAGAGCTGAATCAACGGATTGCAGAACAGCAGGAGGAAAGAGTGGAAGGAGTGCTGTGGAGCAGTATTCACGGCGCCATCGAAACGACTGCGAAAGAGGTGGTAGGTACGACGCTTGGAAGACAGCCTAACGGCTGGTTCGATGCTGAGTGCCAGAGAGCGACAGATGAGAAGAACCGTGCCAGGAGCCGCATGCTCACTGCGGCTACGCGTCAGAACAGAGAGAGGTACAGGGTGACAAGAGCTGCCGAAAATAGAATCCACCATCGGAAGAAGCGCGAGTACGAGGAGCAGGTGCTCGCCAGTGCAGAGGACAGCTACGCTGAAAACGACGTGCGGAGATTCTATAGAACTGTCAACAGAGTCAGAAGCAGGAATTTCCCTGTGCCGGTCATGTGTAATGACAAGGACGACAACCTGCTTACTAATAAACCGACGGTTGCAGCCAGGTGGAAGGAGCATTTTCAGGCGCTATTGAACGGTGAGGAGCCGGATGAGCAGAGCAGGAGCAGTATTACGATTATGAGTGACGAACACGCTGTGGAGCCACCGACACAGGAGGAAGTGAAAAAGGCGATTAGTGAGCTGAAAAACGGCAAGGCCGCTGAGAAGGACGGTATCCCGGCCGAACTTCTAAAAGCGGGAAGCGAGCGGCTGTACTATGCGATCACTAGATAATACTAAGAATCTGGACGGACAAACAAATGCCGAACGACTGGTTAGAAGGCCTCATATGCCCTATCTATAAGAAGGGCCATCGATTGGATTGTGGCAACTATCGAGGGATAACGTTGCTCAACTCCGCATATAAAGTGCTCTCCCGTATCCTGTTCTTCAGATTGAGACCGCTAACGGAATCCTTTGTTGGCGAATACCAGGCTGGTTTTCGACAAGGGCGTTCCACGACGGATCAAATTTTGACCCTGCGACAGATCCTCGATAAGTTCCGGGAGTACAACTTATCGACTCACTATCTGTTTGTGGACTTCAGGGCGGCATACGACTCAGTGAAAAGAAACGAGCTGTGGCAGATCATGCTGGAACACGGTTTCCCTACGAAACTAATAAAGCTGAGTCGTATGACACTGGAGGGATCAAAATCGTGCGTGCGGATAGCTGGAGACATCAGCCGCGTTCATAACGTTGGATGGACTGAAGCAGGGGGATGCGCCCTCCAACCTACTGTTTAACATCGCTCTTGAGGGTGCAGTACGAAAAGCAAACGTCGAAAGAAACGGTACGATCATCACAAAATCTCACATGCTTCTTGGCTTTGCGGACGACGTCGATATCATCGGTATCAACCATAAGGCCGTGGAGGAGGCTTTCGTACCTTTTAAGAGAGAAGCAGCGAGATTGGGACTTGTCATTAACTCTGCCAAATCGAAGTGCATGGTAGCTGGCAGAGAGCGTGGTAGTCCCCGTGGTGTTGGTGCTGAGGTGTAGATAGATGGGGAACGATTTGAAGTGGTTGACGAATTCGTTTATGTTGGTACGCTTGTGACATGTGACAACGATATGAGCCGTGAAGTGAAACGACGAGTTGCAGCTGCGAACAGGGCTTTCTACGGACTGCGTAACCAGCTAAGGTCCCGTAGTTTGCAAACTCGCACAAAACTAGCGCTGTATAGGACGCTGATACTCCCGGTAGCCCTTTACGGACATGAAGCATAGACGCTGAAGGAAGCTGATCGACGAGTGCTCAGAGTTTTTGAGCGTAAAGTTCTGTGATCGATACTTGGCGGTAAATTGGAAGGTGGAGTGTGGCGCAGACGCATGAATCACGAGTTGTACCAGGTATACAAACATGCTGATATAGTAAAGGTAATACAGCGGGGCAGGCTTCAGTGGGCTGGACACGTAGCCAGGATGCCTGACGAGAAAGCCGCCAAAACTATCTTCAGTAGAGAACCAGGAAGAGGCCGTCGACTCCGTGGTAGGCCTCGCACGCGGTGGATGTGCGCGGTGGTAGAAGATGCACTATCTGCTGGTGTACGGGGAGACTGGAGAACGGCTGCCCAAGACAGAAGAAGCTGGACATCTCTAATTCGTTCGGCCCTAGACCGGTGAACGGTCCGTTGCCCAAAAAAATAAAGTAAAGTAAAGTAAAGTAAGTGCTGTTTTGATCATGATCTATTTGACACGGCACGATACATCTTATGTTTTACTGAGCCAAATACAATTCATATTAGGGGTAAACAGGGTAAGACCGCCCAGCGGGGTAAGACCGCCCAGCGGGGTAAGACCGCCCAGCGGGGTAAGACCGCCCACCGTAGTTTTACCACCAAGTTATATAATAATTGGAAAATTTCCTTAACATGTCTATTACAGTATAATTACATAACATTTTACACCCCTTTCTTTTTTGATAGTGCGCGAACGGTCACAGAAATAATCAAAAACAACCTTTCAGCTGGCAACCAATCAATGCGCTATTGTTTTGTGGCAACGGGACTCAAGGTTTTTCTGTCTAAAAATCTATTGTTTTATTCGTGAATATACATTTAATCGCGTGCCTGAATCTGTCTTCTCTAGGAAATATCGAAGGCTGTGAGTAATCTTGTAATTTTGACTACTTTTTCGGTGGAATATGAAAAAGTTCCACTGGGGGTAAAGTCACCCACTATACATGGGGTAAAACCACCACGTATACAACTGCTTGTTGTTTTACTTCAAGACCCAAATGCCTCGACACTACAATGGGAATATTTACAGGATCATTAAAGCAACTTTAAGCCACATAAGACATCGATGTTAATCGACCATTTTCGATTTGGTTGAAGCTTTTGTAGTGATATTATTTTAACGCAACTAATTTTTGAAAAAAGTAAACTTGTGTAAAAATGGTATCAATGAACAAAAATAATTTTAGAGCCAGGACGGTTTGTTTGATCGGTATGACGTCTCCGGCAGAGTTGAAAATAGCAGTTTTTTACTTCCGAAAAAAGTATAGAGCAAAATTTTTTCAAATGACCTGGAAGAACGCGAAAATTCAATCGACCATTTTTGATTTGAATGAAACTTTGCACACGTATTTGGCTTGGCAAACTGAATATTTTCCACAGATGGAGAGATTTTTCACACCCATGAGTTATATTCTAAAAGGGCGTATGCCTTTTGGCATAGGTTTTATGCGAATCAGTGTAGTCAAGAATCCGTTGGTTGTATAGAAAAACTGTCTGAGAATGAGTTGTAGGGAATTAAAAATGCATCATAAAAAAAATATTTGCTGCACAAAAAAAAATTTTTTTGACAAAAAAAATTAAAAATAAACATTAAATTTCAATTTAAAAAAAAAATTGAATTTATTTTTTATTTTTTTTTTAATAAACTTGATTAACGTCAAGTTTATTGAATTGAATTAAATTGAAACGCAACTTTTTAAAAAAAGTCTAGGATGGAGAAATGAAAAATATTTTTTTATGGTAGATTGATTTTATTATAAAAATTCTAATTCAAACATTTTTCAAAAAAATTTTATTCTGATGATTTTAAAAGTTTCTTATATAAGCTCGAAAAATTATTAAAATTTATGAAAATACACGTTTTTCTTAATTTTTCCGTGGTTCTCCAGCAAAATCCATACGTTCATTGGAATGCTTGATCAAAAATATACAATGCATTCTTTGACAACAAGACGATTGCGCGAACGGTTCTCAAGAAAAGAGTTCCGAAAAATCACACACCATAACAACTTCACCATTTTTTCAAATTATTTTTCGCTTCTCTCATGTAAGTCGACTGTTGAGTTTTTATGTGATCGTGGGTTATCAACTTTTCCAATTTTTCACAAAAATAAGATACAAATTCATCAATTTGTTTCACAAATGTCTCTATATTACATCGATTTGTTGCAATCCAAAAAAGGTATTTCTCTTACACAACGTTCCTCAAGTTCTTTGAAAAAACTGTTTTCAAAATCTAAACGGCATGGGCAATGTTCACATTTGCGGAGATAATTGAGCTACATAATAGTTGTTCAAAGTAAAATTTAGAATCATTTTGGAATGAATATTTCTTTAGACTGTGTATCATCAATTCAGTATTCTCGTGATCAGTACAAACACAGATATTATGAGATCCTGAGCTTCCAAGTAATTTACAATGCTAAGGTTTCAAAGCTCTAAAAGAAGTCAACCCAATATCAGTTTTGCTGATATCTTTAAAATAAACGTAAGCCTCACGAATTGAATTCATTGAGAGTCGCTTTTGCACATGCTGTCGCTTACCATCTTTTCTCACTGAAACGTAGTCCCTTTGCCCTGGCATGGCTCTACTGACCTGTTCACTGTGATAAAACTGCAATACCTCGTATTTTACTTTCAAGGGCAATCCATGTCCAAGCCTCACGTCAGGAATAGCCAATATTCCACTAACCTCTGATATGCGCCGAGCCTGTTTTACAATGTATTCCGTTGTTTCAAACATTTCTGTTACCGTTTGTTGGTTCTAAGATTTCTGTAGAACCGAAAGTATTCTTACTTTATCTTCCCACGAGCATTCTGTTATGTATTCTGATATTCGGCATAAAGGGTTGAACCCTTCTCTTAATTTATAGCGATTTGATCTTAATCTCTCGAGGCACGTAAAGAGAAAGGAATAAACGAAAAGTCAGTCTTGTTCGATACCGCGATCTGTTAACAAGTGTCATTTTGTTGTATCACAGCCCGCATGCTATTATAAAATAGTACTTTACTAAAAACGTTTAAGTAGACCGGAGGATAGATATTTCAACTGGCGACGAGAAAAAGTGAATCGTGTAAATCTCAAACAGATAGCAATATCTAGAGTGAGTGGTGCGTGTAAGTATAACAAGCGAGGTGGTAAGATCGCTCATTTGACTGCAAGCAGTGTACTTGTGCTTAATGTAACTAACACCGTAATTAATGTGGGTAAAGTCACTGTTGAGCTACGGATATATATATAAGTTTTCATAAAAATAATTAGACAAGTTGTAAATTAATTATACCACGAGGTTTAATTCCTTTATCGCCATTTTGGTTTGTCTTTGTAGTGTTCATCGATCGTTATAAAACAAGGTGCTCAGTTTCTCTGAGTGATCGATAGAAGGAAAGTAGAACTAAATTGGAAGGCGACGAAACAGAACAGAAGAACTTAGAGTATCTAGTGAGAGGCTTGCATTCTGTAACTCATCCAGGTTGCTCAAAGGTCTGCTAAGACTGTGTGATCGCAAATGTATCCTCAGAAGAATTCATCGCATCAAACCGTAAGTCATTCATTTTGAATTTATTAGACAGTGTTGATTACCGCTTAAAAATGACTATGATCGGTTCGTTGGATCATTATATCGAAGGAACTTCTTTTACGAATTACGTAGAACGTTTGGACTTTCTGAGTACCCTAAATGGATGGGCGGAAGAAAAAAAGAAGTCGGTCTTGATTGCACTTTCGGGCCCGATTGTTTACGATAAACTGAAATTGATCTTCCCTACGACTGAATTAAAAACTTTGTCTTAGACATGGTAAAAAAGCTTAAGAAAAGATTCGACAAGATTGAGCCGGGTATGATGCAAAGATATCGGTTTTATAACAAATTCCAAAGTGCGGGGGAATCTGCAGAAAATTTTATTCTGGGAATTTAACTCCAAAAGGCAAACATTGTAATTTTAAAGAATTTAAAGAGACGGCTGTTCGCGATCGTTTAATAATGGGGTTGTTCGATAAAGAGTTGCAAAAAGAGTTACTCAAAGATGATGACTTGGAGTTGTCAACCATGAACTAGCTGGAAACAGAGTTGAATTGATTAACGGACGAGCAAACAATTTTGCTGAAATTCTTTCGATTAAAGACAGGTTAGGTAGACGAGGTAATGATAATTATTCACACAGATATGACGGGCCTCTGCGAGGCAGAACTGCTAGGTCGGATCACAGGCGTGTAGGATTTCGAGACAGATCATCTTCTGATAATCGTACCAGAAACTCTTATGCCAATGCTATTTGTAACTATTGTAAGGAAAAAGGACATTTAAGAAGAGACTGCTATAGTTACAAAAATAGAAATTTTATTAAATTTGTAGACGAAAGCTCCAGAACTGACCGAACGTATAATTTCAAACGATCTGTTGATCACGACTCTTCCGAAGAAACTGATGGATTGGAATGCATGATGATTTCGTCGGTTAATAAAGTGAATGAA
Organism: Wyeomyia smithii; assembly: GCF_029784165.1. Classification (NCBI taxonomy): domain Eukaryota; kingdom Metazoa; phylum Arthropoda; class Insecta; order Diptera; family Culicidae; genus Wyeomyia; species Wyeomyia smithii. The sequence continues at coordinate 141,063,293 of NC_073695.1, forward strand.
CCTTGCATGGTGAATGTTTTAGTTGAGAACAATCAGCTACAAGTGGAGATTGATTCTGGGTCGGCTGTCTCGGTTATTAGCGAGGCAGACTATCATGCGTATTTTAACACTTTATCGCTTTCCGCCTCTAATAGGCAACTTATTGTGGTGAATGGTTCTCGTTTAAAAATTCTAGGGGAATTACTGGTGAATGTAAGACTTAACGGTTTAAGTCATCAGCAGAAATTGGTAGTATTGAAATGCAGCAAGAAATTTATTTCTTTATTTGGACGTTCTTGGCTGGACATTTTCTTCTCTAGATGGAGATCAGGTTTCATCAATTGTTCAGCTGAAAATAATTTAACCGTGGAAGAAGGTATAAATAGCATCATTACTGATTTGAAGTTACTATACAAACCAGTTTTTGATAAAGATTTTTCCGAACCGATTGTAGGTTATGAAGGGGACTTAGTGTTAAAGTACGATCAACCTATTTTCAAGAAGGCATACACTGTTCCGTATAAACTGAGAGACAAGATGATACAGCATTTAGAAATGCTGGAAAAAACAGAAGGTGATAACGCCTATAAAAGTGAGCGAGTGGGCATCACCCGTGATAATTGTCGTAAAAAAGGATCAAGATATACGGATGGTTATTGACTGCAAGGTATCGTTGAATAAAGCCATTGTACCTAATACTTATCCTCTACCACTAGCGCAGGATATTTTTGCTACATTGTCGGGTTGTAAAATATTCTGTTGTCTCGATTTGGCTGGAGCTTACACACAGGTTTCTTTATCCGCGCGGTCTAAGCAATTTACTGTTATAAACACTATAAAAGGGTTATTCACCTACAATCGCCTTCCGCAAGGCGCTTCTAGTAGCGCGGCGATTTTCCAACAAATTATGGACCAGGTTCTTCAAGGGCTGGATAGAGTTAGTTGCTATCTAGACGATGTGCTGGTTGCAGGGAAAAATCTTGACGAGTGTGTTAACAATTTAAAATTAGTTCTTGACAGGTTAATGAAGGCCAACATTAAAGTAAACTTTAAAAAATGTAAGTTTTTTGTAAGTCAGCTTCCCTATTTAGGGCATCTTATAACAGATAAGGGGCTTTTACCATCTCCAGAAAAATTGTCCACAATCAGTAAAGCGAAAAGACCTGAAAATGTGGCAGAGTTAAGAGCCTATTTAGGCTTGATAAACTACTACAACAAATTCGTGCCACATCTTTCTTTTAAATTAAAAAGCCTGTATGCACGGCTGACTAAAGATGTTGACTATGTATGGACCAGCGAATGTGAGCAAGCATTTCAGGAGGGGAAAATGGCTCTTCTAAAGGCTGAATTCTTAGAATTTTACGACCCACAAAAACCATTGGTCGTTGTTTCGGATGCTAGTTCATATGGATTAGGCGGCGTGTTAGCGCCTGAAATTGATGGAGTTGAAAGACCCATTTGTTTCACCTCCTTTTCGCGGAATTCGGCGCAAAAACGATATCCAATTTTACACTTAGAGGCATTGGCGTTAGTTTGCACGATAAAAAAGTTTCACAAATTCCTTTTTGGTCAAAAGTTTAGGGTGTATACTGACCATAAGCCTCTAGTGGGTATTTTCGGGAAAAGTGGAAATATTCGTTATTTGTGACACGAATACAACGGTATACAATGGAGTTATCTATTTACGAATTCGAAATAGCATACCGAGCTTCCGCGCACATGGGAAATACGGACTTTTGCTCGCGGTTCCCGCTTGAGCAAGCGGTTCCAAAAAGTTTAGATATTGGTAATATTAACAGCTTAAACTTAACTGACAGTTTACCGTTAGATGCATTGTTGATTTCCAGACAGACTCAAAATGATTCGTGTTTGGCTACAGTCATGAGCTTTATAAAAAGTGAATGGCAAAAAAAAGTAGATACCCAGCATAAAGATTTTCATGCGTTAAAAAAATGAACTGGAGGTTATTGATAATTGCCTCATGTATCAAAATAGAGTGGTTATACCAAAGAGTTTAAGAAACCAAGTACTAAGTCTCCTGCATGCTAATCACATCGGGATAGTTAAAATGGAGCAATTATCAAGACAAACTGTTTTTTGGCCCGGTATCAACAATGACATCGAACAATTCATAAAAAGTTGCGAAGCCTGCATCAAAACGTCTACAGTTCCTACAAAACCAATTTGTAGCAAATGGATTCCAACCACTAGGCCTTTCAGTCGGGTGCACGCCGATTTTTTTCATTTTCAGCAGAAGACATTTCTGTTACTTGTAGACAGCTTTTCGAAGTGGGTGGAGGTAGAGTATATGCCATATGGTACAGACGTAAAAAAAGTAGTTAACGTGTTAATGTCATTTTTCGCAAGGTTTGGTCTTCCAGAAGTTGTGGTAACGGATGGTGGGCCACCATTCAACTCTAAGGAGTTTGCTTATTTTTTAAATAAACATGGCATAAATTTCATGAAAAGTCCACCGTACAATCCGAGCAGCAACGGGCAGGCGGAAAGACTAGTGAGGGTGACGAAAGACGTTTTCAAAAAGTTTCTGTTAGATCCTCAGATAAGGCCTCTAGATTTATCCACAAAGCTTAGCTACTCTTTGATGAATTAAAGGAATCAAATATCAACTTCAGAAGGTTTCCTTCCCTGTCAAAAAGTGTTTTCATATGAACCAAAAATTATGTTAGATTTGCTCCATCCAAATAAACAACGTAATAAGTTTTTTAAAGAACCTAATAGTAAAGTTGAACCCATGCAAACAACATATAATTTGGAAGATCCTTTTAATAAGCTAGTGGTGGGAGATAAGCTTTACGATAAAAATTTCAGGAAAACTGACATAGAGAGATGGATTGAAGTAAGGTTTCTGAAGCGAATTTCTAAAAATGTTTTTGAAATCTTACTCCATAGCAATACAACCATCATGGCTCACAGGAATCAGTTAAAACTAGTAGGAGCTTCAGTCACTGGAATCAGCAGCCTGTTGATATCAGGAGACCCACCGATTACAAGGAAGCGTAACTGGACTCAGCGGGATGATGCATCAGCTGGAATTTCGGGAACAAAGACGGCGTCATTAAGCGAGTTATCAGAGCATGAACGAGAATGCCCTAGTGCACCTAAGCGAACGAAAACGAGTCGTAGTCCGGTGATAACCCGAAGTCGTACTCGAACGTGCATGGATATGCCATCGAACAAATAAGTATTTATGTAGAAAAATCATTAATAAGTGAATTCTGAACTAGGTTAAGCAAAAACAAAGTTACAAAATAACTATCGAATATTTTTAGCTTATAAGTATGTTTCCTCTTCAGAAGGAAGAACTGTTATGTATTCTGATATTCGGCATAAAGGGTTGAACCCTTCTCTTAATTTATAGCGATTTGATCTTAATCTCTCGAGGCACGTAAAGAGAAAGGAATAAACGAAAAGTCAGTCTTGTTCGATACCGCGATCTGTTAACAAGTGTCATTTTGTTGTATCACAGCCCGCATGCTATTATAAAATAGTACTTTACTAAAAACGTTTAAGTAGACCGGAGGATAGATATTTCACATTCGAGTGCAGTAAAGTTTTCTTTAAACTGCAAAATCATCTCGTCGAAGTCTCTCGCTTTACGTTTCAATAAACCCAGGTCATCTTCAGCATCAAAATCGAAAATGTTTTTGCCTATCTCCTAGAAAGGTATAGCAAACACTTGCATAACCGAAAGTATAAAAGTGCTCCAAAGGGCCGAATGGCATATATCACTCGACTCAGCTTGACGAGCTGAGCATTTTCTGTATGTGTGTGTGCGTGTGTGTATGTGTGTGTGTGTGTGTGTATGTGCAGATTTTTATTCTCACTCACTTTTCTCAGAGATGGCTGGACCGGTTTTCATGAAATTGATTGCAAATCAAAGGTCTTGTTGTCCCATAAGACCCCATTCAATTCTATTGTAATAGAATTTTTAGTTAGGAGGTTATGTATCAAAATGTAAAAACCATGAAACTGCATTATCTCAAAAACTACAGAACCGATTTGAACAAAATTGGTTTCAAATAAACGGGATATCTAAAATAACTTTAAATTTTGAATTTTATGAAGATTGAATTGGTGGTTCAAAAGTTATGAAAAGAAACGTGTTCTGAAGACTGTTTAATCTCACTCATGTTTCTCAGAGATGGCTGAACCGATTTTCACTAAATCAGTTTCAAATGGAAGGTCTAGTTGCCCCACATAACCATATTGCTTTGTTTTGCAATCAGACTATTACTTTGGCTGTTACGTTTAAAAATGTGAAAACCAGCTATGAAGAGAAACATATTCCGAAGACTATTTGAACTCACTAACCTTTCTCAGAGATGGCTGATCCGATTTCCACAAAATTAGTGTCGAATAAAAAATCTAGCTGCCGCATAACACTCTATTGAATTTTACTGTAATCGAAATGTAACTTCGTTTGTATTGTACCGAAATGTGAAAATCACGAAACTTCATTATCTGAGAAAACTACACAACCGATTTGATCAATATTATTATCAGATGAGCGGGCTAGTTAAGGGTTAACTAATGAATTATGATTGAACACGCGGTTTCAAAGTTTGGCTGCCCTATACGTTCCCATTTCATTTCATTATAATCGAACTTAAGCAACCGTTATGTATTAAAATGTTAATAAAACAACGAAAGTCTATTATTTCAAAGATTACATGACTTATTTGAACATAACTAGTGTCATACGAATGAGTCATCTCTCAAACTTACAAATAACAAACTCCATACCATTTTGATATGTGGCTCAAAAATTATGGAAAGAAAAGAAATTCAAAGGCTATTTAAAACTATACCTGCTTTGATTGATACATGTGGTCTCCACATAATTTGAATGTAGTTTTGTACTATTTGAGCGTTTCAAATTCATTGATTCCTTGCGATGTGTTCAAAGTCTGCAAATGCACGACGAATCGGCCATAAGATATTATCAAAATCAAAGGACAAATCGTTTGAAATGATTGGTTTTATCGAAATGACAACGTCCTCGACTTTTGGCTTCTGTACATCGCCCTAATTCTGAATATATTCATATTGGGTGGTATTCGGTCATTTTCAGCAAATTTTCTGGCCATTTCCATTCATATTGGGAGGTATTTGGTTATTTTGGTTGTTTTCCACAAACTAACAGTGGTCGTCTTTAAATTCAAAATGGTGTCCAGGGTCAATGTTTGGTTTCTATGCATTATCTTGATTACGGAAATATCCATGTTGAGTATTTTTTGGTTATTTTCGACTGTTTCCTATAAGTTGCCATTTAGCGATTCAAAATGGTCCCTGAGGTCAATTGTTAGCTCATAGCATCATTCTGGTTCCAGAGATACTCATATTGGATTTTATGCTTCAATTACAACATCATTACTTTAGAACCCAAAGAGTGAATATACATTTATTGGATTAAAGCGTTCATGTAAATCTATTTTAACAAATAAAAGTTAAAATGTGAAAGGCTGGGTCTGACCGATAGCTGCATTCATCTATATTTTCTTGTACCGTCAGTAATGTTCAGATACTTTTTGCCTTTCTCTTAGAAAGGTATAGCAATCACTTGCAAAGCCGAAAGTATAAAAGTGCTCCAAAGGGCCGAATGGCATATATCACTCGACTCAGCTCGACGAGCTGAGCATTTTCTGTATGTTTGTGTGTATGTATGTATGTGTGTGTGTGCGTGTGTGTGTATTTGTGTGTGTGTGTTTGTGTGTGTGTGTGTGTGTATGTTTGTATGTGCAGATTTTTATTCTCATTTACTTTTCTCAGAGATGGCTGGACCGATTTTCATGAAATCAATTGCTAATGAAAGGTCTTGTTGTCCCATAAGACCTTATTGAATTTTATTGTAATCGGATCATTAGTTTAGAGGTTATGGAACAAAATGTAAAAATCATGAAACATCATTATCTCGAAACCCACACAACCGATTTGAACAAAATAGGTTTCAAATGAACGGGATATTCAAAATACCCTTAATTTTTGAATTTCATGAAGATTGAATATGTGGTTCAAAAGTTATGAAAAGAAATGTGTTCTGAAGACTGTTTAATCTCACTCATTTTTCTCAGAGATGGTTCAACCGATTTTCATAAAATTAGTGTCAAATGGTAGGTCTAGTTGCCCCATAAGACCCTATTGATTTGTTTTGCAATCGAACTATTACTTTGCCTGCTATGTTTAAAAATGTGAAATCCAGCTATGAAAAGGAACATATTCCAAAGACTACTTGAACACACTCACTTTTCCCAGAGATTGCTAACCCGATTTCCACAAAATTAGTGTCAAGTAATAAGTCTAGCGGCCTAATAAGACCCTATTGAATTTTACTGTAATCGGACTGTAACTTCGTCTGTATTGTACCGAAATGTGAAAATCACGAAACTTCATTATCTCAGAAACTACACAACCGATTTGATCAATATTATTATCAGCAGAGCGGGCTAGTTAAGGGTTAACTGATGAATTATTATTGAGCACGTGTTTTCAAAGTTTGGCTGCCCTATACGTTCCTATTTCATTCGATTATAATCGAACTTAAGCAACCGTTATGTATTAAATTGTTAATATAACAACGAAAGTCTATTATCTCAAAGATTACATGACTTATTTGAACATAACTAGTGTCATACGAACGAGTCATCTCTCAAACTTACAAATAACAAATTTCATAACAATTTGATATATGGCTTAAAAGTTATGGAAAGAAAAGAAACTAAAAGACTATTTAAAACTATACCTGCTTTGATCGATATATTTGGCCCCAACATAATTTAAATGTGGTATCGTACTATTTGAACGTTTTAAATTCATTGATTCCTTGCGATGTGTTTAAAGGCTGCAAATGTACGACAAATCGACTATAGGATATGATCAAAGTCAAATAACAAATCGTTTGAAATGATTGGTTTTATCGAAATGACAACATCCTCGACTTTTGGCTTCTGTACATCGCCTTGATTCTGAATATACATATTTGGTTGTATTCGGTCATTTTCAGCAGATTTTCTGGCATCAGTCTGACACCGGAAATATCCATGTTAGGAGGTATTTAGCTATTTTGGTTGTTTTCCAGAAACTAAAGGAGTCGCCTTCAAATTCCAAATGGTGTCCAGGATCAATGTTTGGTTTCTATGCATCATCTCGATTACGGAATTTTCGACTGTTTACTAGAAGTTGCCATTTAGCAATTCAAAATGATGCCTATGATCAATTGTGAGCTCATTGCATCATTCTGGTTCCAGAGATACTCATAGTGGATGGAATTTGGTTATTTTTGGCTGTTTTTCACAAATCAGAAGTCTCCATCTTGGATTTTAAAATGGTATTTAGGATAATTTCTGGCCTCTGGGCGTCATTCTGGTTGAAGAAACACCCATATTGGGTATTTTTCGATCATTTTCGGCTGTTTTCCAGGAACCGGAAGTCGCCAACCTAGAATCCAAAATGGGGTATGTGGTCGATTTCAGCTGCTGTGTATCATTCTAGATCCGGAGATACCTATTTAAGACGGAAATCGGCCATTTTTGGCTGTTTTCCAGAAACCAGAAGTTGCCATCCTACAATTCATAATGGTGTCTTAGGTCAATGTTTAGCTTCTTGCAACATCAGGAGATACCCATATTGGGTGGTATTTGGTCACTTTGGGCTGTTTTTCGGAAACCGGAAGTCGTCATTTTGGACTTTAAAATTGCCCGTGAAATCAATTTCTGTCATCTGGGCGTAATTCTGGTTCCAAAAACATTCATATTGAATGGTATTTGGTCATTTCCGGCTGTTTGCCAGGCACCAAAAGTCACCATCAAGATTGTGTCTGTGTCCAATTTTTAGCTTCTGTGCAGCTCTCTGGTTCCGGAGATACTCATATTTAATGGGAAGCATCCATTTCAGGCTGTTTTCTAGAAACCGGAAGTTGCCATCTTACAATTCAAAATGTTGTCTGAAGTCGATTTGTGGCTCCAGTGCATCATTACGATTCCTGAAATACCCATATTGGGTGGTATTTGGTCGTTTGTTGCTTTTTCCGAAACCGGAAGTCGCCAGACAGTTTCTTGATTTTGAACGTCATACTGGTTAAAGATACACTCATATTGGGTGGTATTTGGTCATATTTGTTACCACTAAAAACCTTCACCTTCCAAATATGGTTCCATATAGTTGATTAGTTTGCGAGATGTGCAGAAATTTGTGCAGAAACATGTGCTTCCAGAAGAGGGAAGAGTGTCAAACCATTATGCACATATTTGTTACCTCTAAAAACATTCACCTGCCAAATTTGGCTCCATTTATTTGGTTAGCTCTCGAGATGTGCAGAAATTTGTGTTCCATTTGTATGGAACCCCTCCCTTCGGGAAATGGAAAAGAAACATTCACATGCTAAATTTGGTTCCATTTACTCGGTTAGTTCTCGAGATGTGCAGAAGTTTGTGTTCCATTTGTATGGAACCTCTCCCTTTAAGAAAAGGGAGGGGCGTCCAAATATTATGGTCATATTTGTTACGCCTTGAAACATCCACATGCCAAATTCTGTTTCATTTGCTTGGTTTGTTCTTGAGTTGTGCAGAAATTCATGTTTCATTTGTATGGGACCCCTCCTTTCGAGAAGAGGGAGAGGTCTCAAACTATCATAGGAACCTTTATCTGCACCAAAAACCCCTACATACAAATTTTCACGTCGATCGATTCGGTAGTTTTCGAGCCTATATGGATCAGACAGACAGACCGGACTGCATTTTTATAAGTATAGATTACAATATTTTAAAACCTAAAGAGTGAATATAGGGTAGAAAACATATTCTAAGCAGCTTTAGGAACTGCCTGTGTATTCAGACGAAATACTCGAAATGTGTTGGGTGAAATTCAAACAGTAGTATATCAATCTGTTCTCTATTTTTTGCGCTGTCCGATCTTGTTTTCAGATTGTAAAACAAAGTTAGCAAACTTTAACAATAATCAATTAAATTTACCATTCGAGGGACACTATTCCAATCACCCCGAATCTAATTTAAGCAGTTTCCATCTGTTTTGCAGGTGTTTTTTTTTTCAGCACTCGAAGTGGCTCCTGAATGGCTGCAATGTAGTTCGATTTGTTCCAGTTGCAATTGTTCAGATATTTCTTTGTGATTAACGATATTGATTAAAATGCAGGAGTTTGAGGCCTGTTTTCTTCGACTGATTAAAATAGGCGCTACTGCTTAAGCCGTTCCCTACCCTACATTTATTGGATTGAAGCGTTCATGTAAATCTATTTTTACAGATAAAAGTTTGAATGAGAAAGGCTGGGTCTGACCGCTAGGTGGATCAATTTAGGTTTTTTATTAAACTTTTTTATATAACTCGAAAATCGATGCCTTTAGAATTTTAACTACCTCCAGAGTTTTGATTCAAAATGACTCTCTGCAACTTTTAAAATCATCAGAATATAAATATTTTGAAAAATGTTAGAATTAGAATTTTTATAAAAAACTTAATCTACCATAAAAAAAATATTTTTCATTTCTTCATCCTGGACTTTTTTTTGAAAGTTGCGTTTTGATGTCATGTTTATTAAAAAAAAAAAAAAAAATTTCACTCTTATTTTTTTTAAATTGAAATGTGATGTTTATTTTGGATTTTTTTTTGGTCAAATATTTTTTTTTGCACAGTTTATAATTTTTTATGTTGCACTTTTAATTCCCTACAACTCTTTCTCATACAGTTTTTCTATACAACCAACGGTTTCTGGACTACAATGCTTCGAATAAAACCTATGCCAAAAGACATACGCCCTTTTAGAATATAACTCATGGGTGTAAAAAATCTCTCCATCTATGGAAAATACTCAGTTTGCTAAGCCAAATACGTGTGCAAAGTTTCATTCAAATCAAAAATGGTCGATATTCGACCATCGGTCATTTGGCGCGATTTGTCTCTATATACTGTAAAAAAATTTAAAGAAAAGATATAAAAATAGAATTAATTTTTTTTTAAATTTATTCCAAAAAATCATGTTTTTGTCTGCAAAATCTACAAAAGATAAACTAAAATTTGATGCTTGTTGGATCATGGAGTAATAGAAATTATAATAGCCCAAATTTTATGAAGAATTTATTTTTGGGTGGTTTGTTTGATGTATAGAGTCGTTGGTAATTTTGTTCTTCAAAAAAAAAAAATTAAAAATATGAATAAGAAAATAATTATTATTTTTATTACTACATAATAACACTAGTAATTATATGAGCAGTGCATATTTAGCATATATAGATCCGGGATCTACAAAATAAACTGTAAAAATTGCACAGCAGATTACTTAGGACAAACTCGCGAAAATTCAAAACCCGTTTAAGAGAGCATAAACATGCAGTTAAAAACAATAAGATCAACGTTTCAAGTGTAGCCGCACACACGTCCAGTCTACACAATGATATCAACTGGAAGAGTGCGAAGCTAATTGAAACCGTCCAGAAGGTTTCTCTGCTGAATGCATGGGAATTAATGTACATTGCTAACGCGGAGGAGCTTTTAATGAACGAAGATGACGCACCAATTATTTCACCTCTCTTCAACCTAGCTAGAAAGAGAGTACACGCAAAAGTTCAAGCTTTAATCATCTAGTGTATCCTTTCAATTCGCACAGAATTTGCTCTGACTTCGCACAACCAATACGCATAACGCAAAAGTTATACAAGGAATACATTGACAGAGATCAAAATCAGAATATGTATCATATACACAAAAATCGTAATGTCTCGGTAAACTTCGGATCAGTTTCGAGGCGCTCAAAAAACCGTTCTTTACTTTCGCGAGCCGGTGCGTATCAACGGCTCGTGCATCCCTAAAAATCGTCAGCAGCCGAAACAGCCAATGGCGAGTCTTGTTGCCGCGGAAGTTATTGATGCTGGTGCCAGTAATGCAGAACCGAATGCATGTGAATGAAACCAGAGTCATAATTAAATGCAAAATGTTTTGGACTAATCTCATGTTTTTGTTTATTGTTAATGATTGAATGATGTTTTCAAATGATCTGATTCATGAAAATGAATCGATCAGACAATAATTTCTTCAATGGAGTCAGTACCCAACTTATCAGTATTGATTGCTGGTTGCACTGTTTTAACGATGCCAACCTTCTGAACATCGGCTGATGCTTTATAAGTGTAGTGGTTTGGAGCTGCGCAATACATTCAAAATACGCTAGAGCATCAAATGCGTTGTGCCCAACGCACATGCGTTGTACTGGTTCCAATTTTAATCAGTAAATGCGCTAATTTCGCTCATAAATGATCTGGTTACGCACACTCCAACTTTTGCGTGTACGGAGCTCCCCATCTCTCTGAGACTGGGAAGCTGTAGCAAAAAACATTTGTTATCAGTTGAACATCAGGCCTTGTCCTGTAGATGAGTATAAAAATGCTCGAAACCGGTCGACTCTAGAAAGATAAATTCCATAATTTATCCTTAATAGTAAGTAAGAGCAATAAGTGTTATTGTCTGGTCCCGTTTACGTGTCCATTCTATCAGTGTTGTACTACATTTTTTCGCTCAGTGTATGAAGTCGTGAATACGTGTTAGATAAAACTCCTATCAAATTTCTATTTTTGAAGCTGTAAAACGTGTGAAGCCGTTGGAAATATATCTTCCGTGAAAAGTTTATCCTGTTATCTGGAACATAGCGTGAAATACAAGTGATCCGTGGACTTTTTTCGATTTGCGAAACGATTTACCAATTGTATCGTTCCCACTTCGGTATATTCTTGTCACCGGTAGCACCAGCTTTTTGTCTAGTTTTGCGCGCTTATTGAGGAGTACTTGACATCGGCGAAACTCCACACAAAGCGTAATGGATAAAAAACTATGCTGCGAGTGCAAAGGCGATATAAACGATCTCGAACCGTTGCGCTGCGGTTTTTATGAGGCTTATCTGCATATAAGCCAACAATGCTGTGGGATTATTGCTCGCGGTTGAAAGAAGCATTTGCTTACGGGAAGATTCTGCTTATTTGTTCTTCATGCAGAGATAAGCTGAAAGGTCACAGTATTAGCTCATATATTGCAGAAACAAAACAACCGCAATCACCCAGTGTATCAAACCTAACAGCACAATTTCAACAACTGTGTGGTGTTATCGAAACGCTTAGTAATAAAATAGACAACGTTGTACCTAAGCCTAAACCGCTTCCAGTCACTCCTTCCCTGTGTGATACACCGATATGGCCAAGACGCAGTGTAAAGCGTCACCGTGATGAGAGCAAGCCACCGATTCATGCAACTGCCGAGTCCGGCACAAAAGTAATAAACTTTTGCGATCTTTCCGTTCCATCACTGTTTCCTGCTGTTGCCCCGAATAGATTCTAGCTATATTTATCTGGTCTAAACCGGCTAACAACGAACAATGATATTCAAAAAATCGTTTCTCACTGCTTGGATCTGACCGATACCGCAGAAATCATTCGTCTTGTTCCGAAAGACAAAGATGTGACTAGCTTATCATTCGTTTCGTATAAAGTTGGTTTGGACCCTTGTTTGAAAACTCAAGCTCTGGATCCTTCTTCCTGCCCCACTGGCTTACTATTTCGTGAATTTGCTGATCGGTCAAAAAACGTAAACAGACAACCCTGGATGCAGGAGCCGATAATTTGAATTTATCGCTTTCTTCTGTGGACGGTGGGAGCCCTCGGGTTCCCACCAAAGGCGAGTATTTGTGTCATCATTTCGTTCCTCCTGCGCTAATTGATCCTGTGTTGCAGTGTACCGACAACGACAGTGGTAATACTGTTTGGCTGTACTACCAAAATACACGGGGATTAAGAACTAAAATTGACGAGCTTTTTCTGACGACCCGTGAGTGCAACTTCGACATCATAATACTGACAGAGACAGGGTTAGATGATCGTGTTACCTCACTGCAGCTGTTTGGGACAACTTTTAATGTGTTTCGCTGTGATCGCTCTGTACGCCATAGCAACAAATCCAGCTTTGGCGGTGTTTTGATCGCTCAGTGTCATCCTAGCTCATTCATCGAAACTGTGAGTGGTGAGAGTTTGGAGCAAGTTTGCGTCAGCGCTACCGTTAGGGGAACTAAACTGCTGCTGTGCGGTGTGTATATACCACCAGATAGGAGCCACGATGTCAAGACTATCGATGCACATATTTCCTCTATTGGCGAGCTGTTTGATAAAAGTAATGCGAATGACATCGTGTTTGTCTGTGGTGATTATAATCAGCCACGCATCGTGTTCATGCCTGGTGCTGCCCCTGCTTCTGTTCGATTGCCTGTTGCCAGTGCGACGCTGATAGACAGCATGGATTATTTAAATCTAAGGCAGCAAAACTATCACCTAAACCTTAACGATCGTACCCTGGATTTAGTTTTTTGTTCCCTTGACCATCAGCTTACTGTTGATAACTGTATTACACCGCAACTCCCTGTCGACCGCCACCACCCACCCCTAACTATCTCACTACCTACCGTCCGTTCTCATAGTACTGTCCCGGTATGTGCAGATAATGGAAGCAGATTGAACTACCGAAAAATTGATTTCGTCGCATTGATCGATTATTTGATGAGCTTCGACTGGAATTCAATCTACGTTTGCACTGATGTCGACGATATGACAGCACGCTTTTGCGATATAATTGGTCAGTGGTTGAATGCAAATGTACCGCTAGCGAAACGTCCCAACATCCCTGCTTGGAGCACGCGTCGATTGCATGAATTAAAACGGCTCCGAAGCAATGCCCAGCGTAAATTTCGCCGTTTGAAAACGCAGGTAGCGAGACATAATTTCAAAAGCACCAGCGACGAATACCGCCGACTTAACTGAGAATTATACAAATCCTACGTCTTACGTGTACAGACAGACCTTAGGAGAAACCCCGAAGGATTTCGGAATTTTGTCAACTCCAAACGAAAATGTTCATCGATGCCTGTAAATGTTCGCTTGGATGACCTAGATGCGACTTCAGAATCGGAATCGTGTGAGCTTTTTGCAACTTTTTTCGCATCAGTGTTTGCTGATAGAGTTGCCTCCGATGCCGAGGCGGATATTGCGGCGGCTGATGTTCCGGCCGATTTGATTGATTTGACAACATTTGAAATTACCACTGATTTGATAATGGATCCCGCAAAAAAACTAAAGCGATCCTATACTCCGGGACCCGATGGCATCCCCGCTATAGTTATAAGCCGTTGTGCTAATGCGCTAGTAAACCCACTTCGCTGCATTTTCAACAAGTCGTTCGAGCAACGGAAATTCCCCGAGATATGGAAACAATCATTTATGTTCCCAGTTATAAAATCTGGTGATCGTCAAAATGTCAGAAATTATCGAGGCATAACTAGTCTCTCAGCTGGTTCTAAGTTGTTCGAGATTATTGTTAGTAACGTAATGCTCCATTCCACTAAGAATCACATCTCTACCGCGCAACATGGTTTCATGCCGAACCGCTCAGTTCATAGTAACTTACTGGAATTCACTTCGATGTGCATTTCACATATCGAACAAAAAGCGCAAGTTGATGCCATCTACACTGATTTGAAGGCAGCTTTCGATCGTATTGACCCTAACATACTTTTGCGTAAAATGTCACGGCTTGGAGCTTCGCGTCCACTTGTGGAATGGTTAAGTTCGTATTTTAGTGGAAGGATACTGCGTGTGAAACTTCGTTCTTGTGTCTCGTCGCAATTCACTAATCAATCGGGAGTTCCGCAAGGTAGCAATATGGGGCCTTTGCTTTACGCTATATTCTTCAATGATGCAATGCTACGGTTAGGTGTTGGCTGTAAGTTGGTATATGCGGATGATCTAAAGCTATATCTGGTAGTTCGTACAATCGACGATTGTCGTCGTTTGCAACATTTGCTGAATATATTCGTCGAGTGGTGCCATAATAACTGGCTGATAATTAGTATTGGAAAATGTGAGGTAATGACATTCCACCGCATTTTAAATCCGATCATATTTGAATACCGCATTAATGGACTTGAGCTGAGAAGAGTTGACCGTGTTTGCGACCTTGGTATTCTGCTCGACGCTAAACTCACTTTCCACCTACATCATGCCATCTTAATCTCAAAAGCGAGTCGACAGCTGGGATTCATTGCAAAAATTGGCCGTGACTTCAAAGACCCTCACTGCTTCAAAGCCTTATACTGCTCTCTAGTACGACCACTTCTTGAAAATTGTAGCTCGATCTGGTACCCTCATCAGTTAACTTGGTGTCTACGGATCGAACGTGTTCAGAAGAGATTTGTCCGACTGGCATTACGTGACCTTCCCTGGCGTGATCCGGAAAATCTTCCTCCGTTTCCTGACCGCTGTGGATCACTTGGCCTCGACACGCTCGAACGTCGTCGCAAAATCCAGCAAGCTGCATCTATTCCCAAAATATTGAATGGCGAAATAGATTCACCAACGCTCTTGTTCGAGCTAAACTTCCGTGCTTCTCAACGTTCCTTACGTTCAACTGGCCTACTACAAACCACATTCCACCGGACGTCGTTTGGATTTAACGAGCCTATAACCGCTGCAATCAGGACCTTCCCAAGCGTAGAAGATTTGTTTGAGTTTGGCGAACCATCCCGCAAGTTTGTGAATAAGTTGAAAAATTCGAATGTTTTGTAAACTTGACACTATTTTTTTATTTATTAAGACTACATACTGTCAGATAAATTATTGAATAAAATTAAAATTAAAATTAAAATAATAAGACTTCAAAAAAATCATGTAGACAGGTTTAATGAGTATTTATTCTTAGCTTAAAGACAGGTTTATTATAAATCAAATATCTTGAAAACCCCCAATTCTGAAAATCTATTTATTTTGAAAACCACAAAAAGTTACCTAAACATTGATTTGAACTTGGATAATCGAAAAACAAAAAAAGTTAAAACTTAGAAAAAAAAAATTTCCAGATTTTTCACAGTGTGTGTTTTATTGAAAAAATAAAATACCACCTGCAACTTTGTCAAAGACACTATACCGATAAAATCAACCGTTTTGGCCCTAAAAGTATTTGTTATCCTCAAAAAATCGTACCCACCTTAGCTAAAGATTCAGCCTTTTCATTTCCCGGAATGGAACAATGTGAAGGCACCCACGCTAAGGTAATCTGATAATTTCTATATGTTAAAGTACTTGAAAATCGCCGTATTTTCACCAGAAAATACGGGGAGTGCTTTACCGACTTCATCGATCGCAAAGCCTCAATGGCACTGAGACTGATTGTGAAGATGAAGTAACAGGGTAGGGTTTCGATGATACCAAGGGAGTACTCAATAGCAGCAAGTTCTGCGACGTACACGGAAGCAGGAGCATCTAGTTTGTAGGAGGCGGTAAAATTTTCGTGAAAAACATTGATGCCAGTGAACTCATCTAGATTAGATCCGTCAGCGTAAAACATTTTATCACAACTAACATGTTTAAGCTTATTGGAAAATATCATAGGGATCTCTTGCGGTCGCAATTGATCCGGGATACCAGGTGGTGTCGAAGAATATAGCATTATAAGAAGTGTCTTAAAGTGCGACATTGAAGGGAACGTATGAAGAAGGGTTAATATCTTGAGCCATATAGTCAAAATATAACGTAATAAATCTAGATTAATATCGAAGGCCGACCAACCACTCGAAATTTTCAATTACTAATGGGTTCACAACTGCGCATCTAATTATCAACCAATAGGAGAGATTTCGAAAACGATGTTTCAACGGTGGGATACCCGTTAGCACTTCAAGACTCATCGTATGGGTCGACTGCATGCAGCCCAAGGCAATACGCAAACAACGATATTGTATTCTATCTAACTTTATAATGTGCGTGTTCGCGGAGGAGCGAAAGCAGAAACAGCCGTACTCAAGAACTGACAGTATCCCGAGATATTTAGCAACTAAAATCTGAGCGATCGTTTTACCCATAAATAGTTAAGGGGAGACAACTGGGTATAGATTTGCAACCACTTTGGGAACCACTCGCTGATTGGTTGAAATTGAAAACCCCGAGTGCGTTAAAATTTATCATCAGGCTTGCTGGCAGTGTTGCTGAACAACATGTTTCGTTGTTTTGATTTATGTTTTTCATAGTGTCACCTGTTATAATCTAAAATATTTTCAAATGAACATTCAAAATAAAGTACAAAGCGTACAAATACGGGTGTAGTGAGTAGGGTTTGCCATCCCGGGAACGATTTCCCGGGAAATAGGTTTTCCCGGGATTCCCGGATCCCGGGAACAGAAATATTGGTTCCCGGGATTCCCGAGTTCCGCGAAAAATTTCGTAAGATTCACTATAGTTTCTTATGCAATAGTGCAATAAAATTAAATACGTCAAACTGATGGGACCTGAAATAAATCATTTAATAAAACTCAATGTCAGTATAGTATTCTAACGTAACAATCATCTTTGCCTGTTAATTATTAGGCATTCATATGCTCTAATACTGACTTATTTTAAGTCGTATTGAACTGATTATTCAGTTTTCTATCGTTTCTTTTCGGTTTGTGGATCGAATAACAAAATAAGGTGGTTAGTTAACCAAAATTCTTTCTCGGATTCTTACGCTCTAATCAACGGTGATATAAACTCCAAAAGAGTTTGAAATATTGTTTTGTCAATTTGGGACTTGATTTGAGACGCAGTTTATTCAAAAAAATCGCAATGCCATAGCAAATATTATTGATAAAAAATAGCGATTAGGTTTGCTACCGCTCAAGTAAATTGTAAATGTTTACTGTAGTGTAAAAAATATTTTGCCCAAAAAATCCGTACCAAATATAGCAAACATTTTCTCTGTCTAATGCCTGCCTAACACTTAGTTTTCTCTTAAACAAACTGAAAGAATCGGACACCATTTTTCAATTGAATGTAGCAAGAGCTGTAATCGGTGATTTGAAAGTATTCTAGACTCAGCAGACTTGAGCAAAGTTTTACAAAAGACATATAAATAACATTTTTGAGCTTAAAGGAAAATTGCCAGCGGATCTGAAGCGATTGCTACATATATGCTACAGAAATCGATCACGAATTTCTGATGTTATTCAATTAATATTCAAGTGTTTCGTATCTCATTTGTTTTTTTGTTCTTCATGCAAATTTAGAATGAAATTGTAAACAATTTTTTGTTGCCTTTTACTGATAAATTTCATTTGAAATCTAATTTTTGCAAAAAAAAATTCCTTCCCGGTTCCCAGGAATTCCCGGGAAATGAGATTTTTCATTCCCTTTTCCCGGGAAATCGATTTCCGGGAATATTGCAAACCCTTGTAGAGATCCGACTTGGATCATCACTTATATCGATTACCAAAAGATCTAAAAGTGCGCAAGGAGATAATACGGTTTGGCGTGAAGCATAAGAACAGCATACCGCTGCTCAATGTCGGAAGTAAATAGGGTAGTGCAAGCTTATTTC
The DNA here is from genome assembly GCF_029784165.1 of Wyeomyia smithii. Lineage (NCBI taxonomy): Eukaryota > Metazoa > Arthropoda > Insecta > Diptera > Culicidae > Wyeomyia > Wyeomyia smithii. The sequence goes on from NC_073695.1 coordinate 141,081,677, forward strand.
TACTTTTGAATCCGTTCTGGATTAAGTTTGGAACATATCTGTTGAGGCATATTGCTTGTGCGACTAGTACAATACAGATGGGTCAATGAATGAATCATAATCATTGATGGATGACACGTTTGATTTTAAGCATATTGAAGATGCAGATTCTCCGGTAATCCTCAGGCGGTAAAACTATCTCCTGCAGAAGGAATGGTACCGTAAACAAGGGTGACTTTGATCACCGGGGTGACTTTGATCACTATATCTCTTTTTTGATAATGTGGTAAAACAGCGCTCGTAGTGCTTGGGATTTGTCGTAATCTTCACTGATTGTCTGGATATATGTCTGCATTGCTACTATTCATGCATTTCCTGCTTTTTAAAGAGTATTTTTTATGCTAAAATGTTAATTGAAAATAAAGTGTATTTTTGGCGATTTTTGTTGCATACACGCAAAAGTTGGATGGTGCGAAACCAGTACAAAATTGTGCGTTTTTAGCGCAATTGTTGATGTAATTCGGAACCAGTACAATGATTGCGTGTTTAGAATAACGCAATTAATGCTCTAGCGTTTCTCCAATGTATTTGGCAGCTCCAAACTACTACACCTAAACAGTTTCCACTGGTATCAAGCAGCATTGCAAAGCGAGCGAGAAGCAAAACCATTCTCCTCCTTCCTGCTTGAGGACGAGACATATGCTACGCTTTTCAAGTCTTTTGCACACACGCTTTCGAGATACTTTTTCTTCTTCATGCATTCCTCTGAATAGTGGCAAGCACGCACCGACAATATGACAGTAACAACACTGGTATCAAGTATGTACAGCACGGGTGTCTCGCTCATTTCGTGAAGCAACGAGATATCGCCTTGCGCGTCGCAATCCGAACCGAAAGAGAAGCGAAAAAGTAACCTGCAAATTGTATGTGACGTGTCTAGTCTTGTCGCACATACATGGAAATTGTACGAGCGAGAGAGAAATTTCTCTCACTCGTACGCGTGCACAGAATGACAAATAATAATTATTCACAATTTACAAGTGTTGCCATAAAAATCAGCAACGCTTTTGTGGCTTTGTGGAATGGAGGGTTTTGCTAGTTTTGCGGTGAAGCTAGCGTTGATTACAAAATGTTGTGAACCGAATTTTGTTTCGTTTTTTTTTTTTGCAAATCATTTAATGGTACTTTTTAATGACCAAATCCATCGAGATAAATCGATCGAGTATTATAGCTATTTAAATCTAGTGAGTTCACAAGTTGTTGTTTGCTGCTTGCACTGCTCCATTAGTAGTAGTCACTAATACACTCGACGTGAGAAATAAAGTGTCGATATATGATACATATTCTGATTTCATTCTATGTCAATGTATTCGCAGTACAACTGTTGCGTTATGCGTTTCACACATTTATTGTGCGATTTCTGTGCAACATTTGTGCGAATCGGGAAGACTCAATGATTGTACAAGACTTCAACTTTTGCGTGTATACGAACAATCGGTTCAAGCAGATTCAAAACAACAAGTTGTAATACGTAAAGTTTTTTCATTTTGTTCTCAGATTAGTTCTTAAGATGAACAAATATTATAACAATGCATTTAATTGTTACTTTTGCAAGTTTTTCCTCGAAGGCAATGTTGAGTCCCAATAATCTCCAAAGCGTAATACATGTTTCTTCCTAACTAAAACCCAAGACGTGAAGTAACATGCAAATTTGGGCAATTGCATCAGTCATATTCCACGTGGACTAGTTTTTGATGGTTTTAGACCACCAAAATTTTGTATGAATCTTGGACATTCGCAAACATAAACTGTTCACGTAAAATGGGAATGGCCCCCAAATTGCTTTTCATACTTATAATTTCGTTTAAGTCATTTTGGGCTGTTTAATTTAGTGAAAGTAGAAAACTGTTACTCCGAATTCATCAAAACAATGAAGTGATCAAAGTCACCCCGGAATGATGATTGGTGTAAAATTTTTGGAGCATGTTTAAAAACAGCAAAATTGTTGCTAAACTTTTGAAGTAGTGACTGAATCTTTCTCAATGCATGCCAGTACTTATTTTAAAAATATTAAACAACATTGTTTCCAGTATATTCTGAAAATATTTGAGACACAATCAAAAGAGAATCAAAGTCACCCCAGTTTACAGTACATAACTCTGATAAAAAGCATTAAAAACATTCAAGTATTTTCCGATTGAATGGCATCACTTACGAAAAATACAACAGGGATCATCGAGGGGAGTGAGTAAGAAAAGTAAGAAACCAGATGTGTCCCCTTAGGTAAATAGTAGCTGCAGCTAAGCTGGGTTATGCCTCCTAGAAAAAAACGACCAGCTCAGTTTTCTCTGGAGAGAATTCGATACCCAGCTTAAAAGCCCAATCCTTGCAGATCGTTAGCTTCGCTTCCAGTAATGGATACAACGCTATCGTCTGCAAGTTGCCTTAGCGTGCATAAATTTGCAAGACATCGATGTCACTGACGTAAAAATTATATACGAGAGGGCTTAAACATAAGCCCTGGAGAAGACCCATATAACTAATTCGGAAAGGTGTCGAATCACCATGTGAGAAATACATATGCTTTTCTGACAATAAATTGAGCAAAAAAATATTCAAATTTGGTGAAAGTCCCTGCAAATGAAGTTTCTCGGTTAAAACTTCTACAGAGACACAGTCAAAAGCCCCCTCAATGTCCAAGAAGGCAGAAGCCATTTGCTCTTTTCGAGCAAAGGCGAGTTGAATTTCAGTAGAAAGCAACGCTCGGCAATCGTTTGTTCCTTTGCCCCGGAGGAAGCCAAATTGAGTATCTGAAAGTAAACCGTTTGTTTCGACCCATTTGTCTAACCGTAAGAGGATCATTTTCTCCATTTATTTCCGGAGCCAAGAGAGCATCGCAATCGGCCTATGTGAGTTGTGATCAGAGGCAGGTTTTTCGGGTTTTCAAATAGCAATGACTTTTACCTCCCTCCAGTCGTGCGGAACAATGTTTAGCTCAAGAAACTTGTTCAACAAGTCCATCAAGCGTCTTTTTGCAGAGTCGGGTAGATTCTTCAACAGGTTGAATTTGATTCTATCCAACCCTGGAGCCTCATTGTTGCACAAAAGGAGGGCCATTGAAAATTCCAACATCGAGAATAAAGGCTCTCCCGTGGGTACTAAAAACGCGTCGCGAAAGGTTTTCTGTTCCGGTACAGAGTCCGGACAGACCTTTTTGGTAAAGTCGAGTATCCAGCGGCCTGAATACTCCTCACTCTCATTCGAAACGTCACGATCCCTCATGCGTCTGACCGTGTCCCAAAGAGTGCTCATCGCTGTTTCTCTCAACAACGCGTTTACAAACCGCCCCGAGCATCCGCGTTTTTTCGCTTTAAATAAACTCGTCGTCTGCCTATCCAGTACATCGTACTTTCGGAGCAGACCAAGAGTGCCGTGTCTTCGGAAGGCCAAATACACCGAGGACCTTTGCGCGTACAGGCAGAGCATCTTTGTCCCACCATTTGTTGGGAGGACGCTGTCTAATCGTTACTTCGGGTAACGGTTTCGTCTGAGCTTGAGTCGCGGCGTCGATGATCAAGCCAGAAAGGAACGCGTATTTCTCCTCCGGAGGAAGTTCCTCGTGAGACTCGATGGTATCCGCTATGAAGGTCTCATAACGCCTCCAATCAATACTACGTGTGAGGTCGTATGCAATATTGATCGGTTCTGAGGGGGTACTCGATGGTATCCGCTATGGTGGTCTCATAACGCTTCCAATCAATATTACGTGTGAGGTCGTATGAAATATTGATCGGTTCTGAGGGGGAAGAACCATTAGTAATTAAGATTGCGACTGGTAGATGATCACTACCGTGGGGATCATTGATTACTTTTCACCGGCAATCTAATACTAGTGAGGTCGAGCAGAGGGTTAGGTCAAGCACCCTTTCACGTGCTGGAGGATTAGAGACACGTGTCGCTTCCCCAGTATTTAAAAGTGTCATTTCAAAGTCGTCGATCAAGTTACAAATCAAGGAGATTGGTTGTCTCGACGAATTATGTTAAAATCGTGGAAATTGGGTCGGTCATTTGAATTAAGAAAAGCCTCACAGAGCGCAAACGCATCACAATTGCATGTGCTTATCAAATCTGAAATTAAATCCAATTTGGGGATGATACTTTTGAAATTCCACTGTAATACTGTCATAAAAATCCTAACCTCTTTCAATGTATTGGTCATCGAAAGATACGATAGCTGTAATGAGGGGCCAAGCTGCTGCTAGTTGCTTTAAAAAGGTGTTCACTGTAGGGAGAAGGGCAAGAAGAATGTTTTGAAGGAGGTCTGTTATGTTGAATGTTTTGAGTATCCAGTCTACGATATCAAAGAAATTTATGAACCCTGTTTCTTTTTTATCCTCTGATCGAAAAATGGGTGCACGAGGGGTTTTTGGTGCTCCGAGAAGCGGTGGGTACTCCTGGTTTGATTTGAAATTAAAACCGGGAGGTACTTGCTTCGGCTTTTCTTCACCGCTTTCTTTGTATGTTGATTTATTGGTCATTCCGGTAGGGACTGTCTTACGACCTTTGCGTGAAAGATTAGGAGAGTTGAGCATTCTCCTCTTCCTTGATCCTTCTGGCATGGCATAAGAACACCCTTCGCCGGGATCGTCGAAAGTCCCCTCATCGGTTGGCAGAAAGGAAAATATGTTTCCTGACGAGGGTGGCTCAGCTCTCTGAAGCATTTCTGCAAAAGAGCGCCTCAATAGTTCCTTGAAGGAACGCTTAATTGTCTCCTCGCGCTGTTTATACGCGGGACATGCCAAAAGTTCATGCCGGGGGCCACCGCAATAAAGGCACTTCTCAGTGTCCTCACTGCAAGCGGTCTCGGCGTGATTCCCTCCGCACTTGCTGCAGCGTGCCTTATTGCAGCAGTAGGTGGCTGTATGATCCAACTGCTTGCAGCTTTGGCAGTGTATGACCCGTGGCACAAACAGGCGTACAGGTGAACGTACCCTATTCAAACGGATCTAGTTCCGCAGTGCGGATCTGGTAAATATCACTCGAAAGGACTCCGAAGGAAATAATTTCTTCTTCCTTCTTCGTTGGATACTGAATGCAATTGCTTGCTATCCAGTACCTTTACACTTTGCATCAGGGGGCTCTTGAAACAGCCAACCCCGTGACGCAAAATGTTTTGGACAGTGAGATTCCATTCGGTAACCACACCGTCAATTTCTACATCATTGGCAGAGATGTACACGCGATACTCTCTCGTGAAGAGCTCTTTGCAAGCAAATGCGTTTGCTTGCTTCAAGCTATTCACGACAACTCGCAGTTTGTTCGGTCTCACTTCCGCAATTTCAGTGACGTCCGAAAAATCTTTTGCCAGGTCCTTGCCGATTTTTAAAATGTTCAATGGCTTTCAACGGGCCTGAAAAAAAAACAACGTAAGGACCGCCAGCGGCATCTGGGTGAGCTTTTGCCCGGGAACTTTGGTACTGGGCTAGGTACAGGGGAAGGTAGAGGGGAATTGATTGGGGAGATCTCAAGCTCTTCCCCATTTGTTTCCACATCCGGGAATAGTTCCACCTGCATATTGTCCTTTTTTGCTGGAGCGTTTTGCTCTACCGCACGCAAACAATAAATATGCGTATATGGGGGGAATCAAATCATTGTTGTAAAATGTAAAGACAATATTTCAAAATAAGGTGTATTAAATAAAAAAAGATAACCTTATTGAGAAGAAAATAGAAAGAAAAAAAAAACAATTGTAAATACTTCACCAAACTTTCTGTATTTTTGCCTACGCGCCCTCCTGGCTGATAGTTGAATTAATCCCGTAGATGGCTTGGCAGGAATCGCAATCAGTCTTCTCCAGCTGACCAGGGGCTGACCAGCGTTTGGTGGTGTGAGGGGTTTTCTTCGGCAGCGTCTGCACACAACGTACACTCTCGTACCCCGCTAGGGGATAGCCGGCGCCCGGCGGCGCGGGGAATTCGCACCGACTACTGAACTGCTTTGTTGTCACAGTGTCGGTACCGAAAACACCAGTAGCACGCATACAATCTGGACACAGTGTATAATATTTGGATAAACCGTCGGAGGATCTAAACGGAAGTGGACGTTCGACCAGCTCGTGCAGTATCTGGATTTTACTCCAGAGTGCACTAGTAGGGATTTCGGTAGGAGGTATCCCGAAGGAGCTCAGCGAAATCAAACGAGGTCTGAATGCACTTCAAGACTGATTTATTCATGATCATTTAGCTCTTTATATAGGGTGTTAAATGCAACGTTTGCATTTTCATTATTCAATACTAATTACACATAAGTGAATTAAAGCAGATGCCTGGGACGGCTGTGACGATTTTGGCAATTGCTAACTTGGTACCGGAATCATTGAACGATATTGTTTTGGTTAATCCCGAGCCGAGAAAGAACGTACGCAGTGGATCAAAAAGTAAACATCAACATAACACAAGGCGGTACGATCACTTCGATGCAGTCATATCGCATGTGTACAACTGACCCAGTTCTCTTTGTCGTCCTTCGCGTGGTGATCCATATCGGCTCGCGGATGATATGGAGCATTGCATTTTATTTATGCTTCTTAGGGTGAGTGTCGTGTATAGCACAAGTGCAAAAAGTCTTCTGTATCGCAAGGGGTAACCAGCGCCCGGCGGCGCGGGGATTTGCTCTGGCTGCTGGACGTCTATTTTTTATCATCACCGAATCCGAAAAACACAAGCAACGTGTACTGTCTGCACTCTAAACAGTATTGTTTGTTCGAGCGAGCAAAATAACGGACCTATTTTCAAATGCTTCCTTTCGCAACGATAGCAGAGAAGTGAATGAGGATGTTGAGCTTAAATTGGTTAAAAAATCCAGATATCTAAAAAAATGTGATTTAACTTAATAGCTCGTTTTTAGCCCATGTGTGCCAAAATCGAACCGTGCCAGAAGTAAAACGAGCTCAAATCGAACAGAGCCTCTAAAGGAAATATACAACTATTGCAGTCTTACGTCAACTGTGCGGTCGTGTCTTGAATACAACCCTCCTACTATTTTTTTCTCTACATATCCATGTGGATGTTTGACTAGCCAATACCCGGAACCAGGGTTAAAAATTTTCACTGTCAGTGATACATTCTCAGTTGAAAACTACAAATTCATGGAATGTGTCGATTTTTTCAACAGTCGTTTTGATCACTACTCGCCAAATTACCGCTCGATTTTCTCACGCTTTTGTTTTCGTTTTCATCACGCTTTTTCAAAAAAAAAAAAAATAATAATTAGATCAAGAATCATGTACTTTGAGTTGTAGAAAATGTGTTTGAAATAAAATTTTTACTTGTGCCTTGTGCACAGTTTCATAAGATCAATTTATATTATCAATTTTCTGGATAGGATAACCAACCTGTTTCTATTTATTTGTGTCATGATTTTGTGAAAAATGAACCTTAAAATAGGTATTTCATCACCTTTGGAGCAAAATTGCGTATTTTTTAAGCAGTTGATAAAAAAGATCTATCAACAGCCAATAGCCCTAAAGTTTGGTGCTCATAGTACGTCGATTTAAAAATTATAAAACCAAGTGGTTCCACATGAACAAGCATTAGACTCTCCTAACTATGCTGAAGAATGGGTAGTACAAATCAAATTGATTTTGCATTAGGCATTAGGAAAATTCGCGAAAATGCCATAGAGAAAAATATTATGAACTAATTTTTTTTCTGTTTATTCGTTTGTAGCTTGAGCTTATAATTGCAAATTCAAGGTCTACTTGCCCCATGAGACCCTATTGAGTTTTATTGTAATTGGATTTTTAGTTTAGAGGTTGTGTATCAAAATGTAAAAATCAGGAAACATCATTATCTCAGAAACTACACAACCGATTTGAACAATATTGTTATCAAATGATTTAGTTTTTTTTTAATAATTATAATTTCATTTAATAATATACATATATATAAAGGTACATGATTGGTTTATCCTATCCTCGTGTTCAACAATTTAGCAAATATTTAAATATGTTCCGAATTCTTTTGTAAACATTTGTCGATTATTCCACCGTAATTCTCTTAACTGTCGTTTAAATACAAATAAACTAGAATCTGGATTCCTTAGGTTAAATGCGATAACACGTATTGTCAACCATAAAGCAGCTTTCTGCTGTTCAGATTTCAAACATAGTTTCTGGGAGATTATATCTTCAATGTCGTTAACTAACTCACCAATTCTTGTCCTGATGACCTGACAGCCCCAGTTCCAAATTTCACTTGCTCCGTGACACTTTTTAAGTCTGTGGTCTAGATTGTCTATTGCACCACATGTAACACATGGTTGTGATGTCTTTCGAATGTTGTAAGCTAGGAGTTTCTGACCAGTTGGAATCAAATTGTTTATAAAGCAAAACAGTATTGATCGATCTTCCATTGTTAAGAAATTATGACTAATGTTCTCCCACACTGTTATCCAATCAGAATCAATTTCTTCTTCTATTTTTGGTACAAAATTGTTCAAATCGACAAAATAGTCGTACAACAGTTTCGTTGAATTTAAGTGTAACCTACTCTTCAAATCTAAAGCTATCGTAATCCATTCCCGGGCATTTTTCGTTAGTCGTTGTGGAACGCAACAATCCAGAAGGTAATTCTCCTGTCTAAAATTTCCATCTTTGTCCGTATTATATAGCAAGTTTTTAATAAACATTGCTTTCATTTTAGCTTCTGGATCAATCAGTGACAGTCCACCTTTCAGGTAATGCAGGTATAATTGGTTTTTCTCTACTCTAAACATAAATCCATTCCAAATAAAATTCCCACATACTTTGCGAATTTCGGCCAGGTGACGATTCAGAGGTGGAAAGACTTGGGCTAAATACCAAAGCTTCGACAAGATAAAGGTATTTAACACAACACATCTTTCGTGTAGGTTTAAGTTTTTAATCTTGTGTTTCTGCATAGTTGCTTTTAATTATGAGATAAATGAATCATACCAACTGTTACTGAGCTTCACTCCCAAAACTTTTAAGCAATCAACCTCCTTTATCAACTGTGGTCCCAATCTCATTTGATTTAGACGCGTAAATCCAGATTTCTCGTAATTAATTTTTATTCTAGCATATTTAGAGTAGCACTCGAAGGTCGTCAACAGAAAATCAAATTCTTCTTCACTTCTGATAATGACATTGAAGTCATCAGCGTAAACAATGACTTTAATGAATTGTCATAAAGCCAGAATCCTGTTAAAAAATTCGAAATGTTCCTGACAAGTGGCTCTAAATACAATACAAACAGTACCATGCTTTAAGGGCAACCTTGGCGCACCGATCGAGTGATTTAAAACTCCTGTGTAAGAAATCCGTCCACTTAAACTCGCGATGAAGCGACTGCATACATTTTTTTAATACACCTTATGAATACTGGTGAAAATCCAAATTTCTCCAGGATTTTCCACAAGTAATCGTGGTCAACCCTGTCAAAGGCTTTGTTCAAGTCGATACTTACTAGACAACTTTTGAATTTTTTATTGCAATTTTTTATTGCTGGTTGTAATTGCTAAAGTTCTCACCTAGATGATTTATTCTATCTTTTTCAATCTGTAATATCCTAGATTTGATAATCTTAACGTCCAATAGCGTGTCCTCTCCTGTGTTTCGTTTATCCATAAACTCTTTAAGCTTACCATAAAAATAATGTTTTTCAATTGATATTCGCGTTGTTAGCTCCCAGCTCTTAGACTTGTAGAATTGTTTGGATTTTGGTTTCACGGTTTCATTCCACCATCTATTTTTGTCTGCTATGTATGCATGTGTGACGTCACACCCTGCGAGGAACCCAATGCTCCGTCACGAGCCTTATAATTAAAGTTCAATTTTGTTCCCAGGAGGGCATAGCCTTCTGCTATGCTTTAGTCAGGCGAAACATTTGGTTCCCTTGACAGAGGACCGCGAACGGCTCTGTCAACACTCTATGTGTCAACAGATTATGCCATAGGTGCAAAGAACTTCGCGCAGCCTTCTGCTGTGCCACAGGCAAACAAACTCGACCAAAATAAACAAGTTTTTGTGTTGTAAACAAAACGCCACCTGTACTTTAGCAGTACTAGATTAGGTTTAGAGATTAGTAAGGTAAACAGAGAGTGGAGAAAATCTCTCTCTCTGAGTTACCGGTAGGGTATATTTAAGTAGTGATGTACGAAAATAAAGTCAGTTAGTTCACGTTAATCTGTGTGTATTAATTCCGCGCCAATTGCGCGTACAGGGTTTTCTGGAGAAAGTCCTGGTAGGTTATTTATTTGTTTATTTGTTCATCGTCTTCGATCATATCGTACAGACTGGTTTGTCTTATGCTATATTTTTAATTCTATTTTTAAAACTATTTTTGGTTAAGTTAAAGTCAAATAAATCACTGACGTCATTGAATCCTCTTAGGCAGGAACTAAGCGGATTGTTATAACCATAGCTTGTCTTGTGCCCGGGTATGGAGATCATTGTCCAGTATCGCAACCGGCGCTGAGGAACATTTATTTGAATTAGCAGGAGAAGGTCTGAGCAGTCAATATTGTTCGTTAGGACGTCGAAAACAAACAATCGTTGAAGTTTTATTCGTATACCCAGGATATAAGTATACCTACACATGTGGTGACAGCTAAAGAAAAACAAACGCCAGTTCTGACTGAGTGGATATAAAGACCGAGTGGACTTAAAATTCAATTAGAAAATCGTGTGGGTAGCAGTAAATTAAATGAAAGCGCAACTATTTTGTCGCTGAAGTGCTGCGCATTGCGCGTTTTGTATTTTCATCATCCAGAACTGAACTAGAAAATCGTGAGGATAGGAGTACACACATTTGGTGACTGGCGCACTGTGGTCCAGAAATGAAAAAAGGTGGTCAAAAGTCATTTTCTCATAAAAGTTACATTTTAGAGCAATACTGTCTTCGGGAAAGTTTTAGAGTAAAAAAAGATCCTTCTTTAGACATCAACAGATCCGTGATTAATCTCCGTACAAGTGAGATAAGAAAAATATTTTCTCTAAAAATCAATATTTTTTATCGCCGTCTTTGGCAAAGTTTTCCAAAATAACATAACAAAAAACTTTGCTGAAGACACTAGGTACCTATTTCTCAATCTTACTGAGCTATCTGATTATGTTCAATGATGGTTAAAAAAAAAGGTTTTTGCCGTTAAAATTCATATTTTATACCACTATACCTCTGATATTCTTACTGAATTTTTAAAGCAACATCAGACCTTTATTTTTTATATGTTACAGCAGATTTTATTTGATGATAATTAGGTTTCTTTCAATTTTTCCTGCCAAAAAATTTACTTTTGACAAGTAATTTTCGATTTTTGCCGTTTCCCAACACATCCCACGGCAAGATAACCACCAATTGAATTGTCCATATGTTCTGCACACACGGCAGTTAAAATTTCTTGCAGAAACGGATCTGTTGATGTCCAAAGAAGGATCTTTTTTTACTCTAAAACTTTCCCGAAGACAATATTGCTCTAAAATGTAACGTTTATGGGAAAATGACTTTTGACCACCTTATTTCATTTCTGGACCACAGTGAGGCGGTTCAGGAAAAGAATCCTGCAAGGACATTCGTGGTTAACGCATTTGGTGACAAGCGGTCGTCCCACGCCGGGAACTGATTTTAATAAGTATCAAGTGAGCACTTTCTGTGTTTTGAACGGTTTGTTGAATGCGCATACGGTTTTCGGTTCTGTCGGTTTGATAAAACGGTGAACAATTACAGTGTTTTTGCAAGTAATTAATTCTAACTTCATCTTTCAATAAGTGTTAAAAGAACGGAAAAACTTAAAGTGCCCTATTGTGTTTTTTTATGTCTTAAGTGAAGAAGACAAAACAAAAGAGACCAAATCTCGCAATCAGCCAGTTAATGATAACGGCCGGGAAAAAAAAGAAACACGTGCAGTAAGTGACTTATTAACACCTCTGCGGCCTCTACATATTGGAACAGCCAGACATATTGGAATAGCCAGACAACTGTGAATTATCGTTTCAAGAAGGTGCCGAAGTTACGTAGTGGAAATTGGAGTAGAGATGTCAACGACGATGACCGGCTCCATTCCAAGGATACTCGGGTGAGTGAGTCTTTTCCTTTTTTTTACAGTGCGGCATATTGCAAGAGCTGAATAGAGTTGTTTTTTTATAAAAAGAAAATAGCGGGTATAATTTCCCCCAGAAGCACATAGTAAGAAAAAATTAAAGTTTAAATAATTTCGCACATAGTTAGAAAAAAATAATCAGGGTACGTAATTAGCACCGATATAACGCAAAAGATTTTGTTTTTGTGTTGAGTGCATCCATCACAACAATTTACGGAAAAACTTAGAAATTTCGAGGAGTGCCCCTGTTAGTGCAACTGCTGGGGGAGCAGAAATAACACAAATTTTGTTATTTCCGTCAAGTTTTGATATATTATAGAAATAATATAATCAAGAGGTCAATAGTTGCAGCAGAGTGACTCAATGGTTCATAATTATTTTGATTTACTGGGCCAGTTTGTACAACAATCAATTCACGCCGCTGCTGCGCGGGTGATTTTATTTTTTCAAATAGCAAGCAATAAAGCTCTCGGCACAACAAAGTGCACGCTAGCGGTTCTCGTTCACTTGCCCAACAATTGAAACGGCAAACCGGGGGCAAACTAACTGAGTGAGAGAGACACGAGCTAGTAGCAGTATTCAACTGCGCGAGGGTCTTGTTTTGTTTTTCCTCTCCTTAAGCACATAAAGTTGCAGCGCTCACCAAGTCGGGGGGAACTCGCGGGTATCAACAATACTCAACGACGTTTGTTGGTCAAGCCTGCGGTTCCAAAGTCAAGGTGACACAGGTGGAGTAACAAAAAAGTAAAATATACACAACAAAGGCCTAGGTCAATATTGAGGACGTGGGAATTTCATACCAGGAGCTAAGCGTCGCGAATGGGCGGGGCATATGTGATATATGTTGACAAATACGAGACAATTTTAATGGCCGCCGTAGCCACATAAACAAAAAAAAGAGAGTAAACAAAAAGCCAACGCTCTAGCGTAACGGGGAAGAGGAGTGCAAGAGTAATAAGAGGTAAATTGAATATTGGGGCGAAAAAGCACCGCAGGTGAAAGAGTAGAAAAAAAAGCCGTCGGAACTTGGTATGAGTCAGGTTTGAACAACTGAATTAGGTCAGGGATACGTTTATGTTTGGAAACCATTAAGAGAAAAGGGGAGCAGAATAGGTTTTAGACGGTTATGACCATAAATGTCAAGATTAAAAGAGCTTAAGGATTATGTTTACCAGGAGTAACATAATCTGAGCAATAACATAAACAGGCCGAGAACGCGGGCGGCAGTCGCTAATAGAAGAAAATTATTAAGCGACGCTTTAAACGACTTTTCGGAAATTTAAAAGGAGTACGAAAATTCGAATTTAACGCCAGAACATTGGAATAGATTAACAGATCAGTACACACTTGTTCAATCGAAAGTGTGTCTGGCATTGAAAATCTTAAATAACTCGGCGATTGTTCCTGAGCCAAACAGAAATAAGAAATTATCTGAAAATTGTCTTGAGTTTGAGACATCAGATCTTGCAGAAGATCAGTTGGTGGACTTAGAGCGATCGGTGATTTTTGAAGATCCCCCTCTTTCATCGACCCTTGTGGAAACTCAGGAATCGAGGGAGGAGAAGCACGACGGAGAGCGCGCAAACCGCCCAAGCGCACTTGAACAATTAGAAAAATTAGAAGAAAAATTGGTTAAAAATAGCCTCCAAATCAGCGAGGTAGAAATTCAAGACACACCCAGCTTTGGGGATCATATCGAAAATTTAAAAAACATATTCTGTAGAAGCAGTTTTATTATCGGGAAACAACTAAATAAAATAAATATGAGCCGAGCGGCAGATTACGTTTTCCCGAAGGCGGATGCACTACAATGCATTCCAGAATTCAAGGGACACAAAGATGAACTGGAAGCGTTCCTACCATGTTCAGCATTTCGCAGACGAAATCCCAGAAAACGGGTCTCCAGTGCACTAATTTATGTAGTTTATGTAACTAAAAGGCAAAGCAGCGGCAGTTTTGCCTCGGATCAAGGCGGAGACCTGGCCAGAGGTCAAACGCAACTTGATCAAAGAATTCGGTTCCGTTGAGAACATCGAGTCGGTAATAAAACCGGATCGAAACGCTACGACAGGAACCGAGCGAAGATTTCAGCGCATATAAAAGGAGAACGATAGAGATAAAAGAATTGCTGGATACATTTGAAAAGAACCAGGAGGGTGCAGCGGGTTCTGCAATGGAAAGAAGTCTCAGGATTCATTTTATTGGGGGTCTGCGGAATTCACATCTGAAGTTAATGGTGGGAGGAAATAAGAAATTGAGCTTAGACGAGCTGCTGGACCTACTGGAGGAACGAGGGGAGGAATGCGAACAACTCGCGGATGTAGAAAACAGACTACGCGGTTTGGATCTACTGAAACAAGAAAAAGAGAGAGGAGGTAGGCGCTGGCAACCGAATGGGACAGGTAGTAACACCCAAGGAGGAGGCCGGGACGGTTTCAACGGAGCCGGGAGCTCGCAGAACAGGGGCAATGAGCGATTTAGCAATCGCCAGCGGCAGATCAATTATACACGGAATAACGAGGCCCAAAATTACAGACAGCAGCCAGCTGGGAACAGTAGCAGCACCAACAACTACAATAACAATAACAATCGTAACTACAGGAAAAACTCTAATAGAGGAAACGAGCGACAACAAAATAACGGAAACTACGGAGGTCAGTCAGGGGGCGGCTGGTCTAATCAGGGTAGAAACCAAGGCTGCAACCAAGCCAACCAACATAATAATGACGATCGCTACCGAGGTTCACAGGGAGCGCATTGGAACGGGTACATACACCAAACCGAATCGCAAGATTGGCGGGTTGCCGCGCGGAATAACAGCCAGCAAAGCAATCGAAATAGCTACAATAATGATGGGTATGACAACAATCGATATAATGACCGCCAATATCACCACCATGATGATGGTTTTAATAACGGCAGCAATAGAGGAAGATCGCCCGGGCGCGGAGATCGCAATAATAATAATGGTAGATACAATGATACGTACGATCGCCAATTTCGAAGTCGAGGCTACGAGCGCTACCAACAATCAAAAAACTAGGTCGCTGGGGGCTCGACGGCAACGCCAACCGGGCACCCCGACCGATGAATAGAAATAATTTTGTAAGGAACAAATTTAACAAACCAGTTGAGAACATATCTCCCAATGTTGGGAATAAGAACGATATTTTTTCAAATTACTCTAGGTGGAGTGACGATGAGACGCACGGTTGTTCACCATATGTGTTAAGTATTAATCAACCCAATGGAGGGGCGAGGAACTCGGGGAACGAAAATCATGTGATAAAGGACCCGTTTGCGAAAGAATACTTTAGCGATGATTTCTCGGAATTATGTCAGGACGCCGATTGGCGGAGATTCACTGACGAGCCCAGCCACATAGAGATAACGGACTGGAGAACAGCATGTAACCACATACGAGACAATAGTGCCTGTGTGGCGAAGCGAGTCTACTTTGACATCAGCCGGCGGCTTATGATTACACTGCTGGCAAAACAAAATGTGCAGCAAACGCTGAACTTGATTTTGGACACAGGCGCGTGCGCGAATATGTTAAGCATGCATGTTGCAGAGAAATCGAATGTGCATGTAAACAGACAAGACACAAACACTTTTGAGGGCATTGGTCGCGGAATCGTGCGAACCTTAGGAACGGTTATCCTGGATTTAATAGTCGGAGACTTTTTGATCCCGGCAGAGTTTCACCTGATGAACGGTTTACCGGCGGACGGCATAATCGGGGTAGAATTTTTGGAAAAACACACTCTCCAGATAGGGAATAACTTCGACTATATTGTGTTTAAAAAACACGGCAATAGGGGTCCGGATAGTTAGGACCCATGGAGCGTGCCTAGAGAGTAAGTCCTTAGTCGGCATGTATATTTAGCGGCCAAAATAGAGTCATGGTGCATAGCCAACTAAGAAACAACATCGTTAATGAGAATGCCATAGCCTGCGTGGAACCTAAAGAGGGTCCCAACATAGGGGGAGAAATACCCCATACGTATGAGGGGCCGAAGGACACACCTCGTGACAGGGAAAATACGATAATGACCGAGTTAGATCTTAACTCTAGGCTAGATTATGAGTAATTGCGCCAGATCAAGTGGAAACAATTTTAAAGGAATTTCATGATGCACCCTTAGGAGGGCACGTGGGAGCGCGACGAATGCGCCAGAGAATTGGCACACTTTTTACATGGGCCACCATGAAAAGGGATATTGAAAATTATGTTCGGCAGTGCGATTCCTGCCAGAAGAACAAGATTGGAAGGTCAAACAGGATCCCAATGCAGATCACGACGACTGCATCAGAACCGTTTGAGAAGAACCGTTTGGATATCGTGGTGTTACCCGAATCCAACTTAGGAAATCGTTATGGTCTGGTCATGCAGGATGACCTAACTAGATATTTAACTGTCGCAGCTATGGAAAACCAAAAAAGCTAGACGGTAGCGAGGACTTTCGTGGAAAATTATATTTGCAAATTTGGCGTACCGTTGGAGCTAGTTACAGATAACGGTGCGAATTTCGTAAGCGCACTCATGAAAGATGTGTGTAACATTTTAAAAATTAAGAAAATAACGACGAGTCCGTACCACCCACAAGCAAATTTGGTGGAAAGATCTAATCGGGAATTGAAAACATACTTGAGGCAGTTTGTTGGCGGCAAACCTCGCACGTGGGATAACCTACTCCCATTCTTCGCGTTCGATTATAACACAGCCGTGAATTCATCCACGGGGTTTACTCTATTTCAGTTATTGTATGGACGCGAGAGGGTCCCAACATAGGGGGAGAAATACCCCATACGTATGAGGGGCCGAAGGACACACCTCGTGACAGGGAAAATACGATAATGACCGAGTTAGATCTTAACTCTAGGCTAGATTATGACCTATTAGAACATAAACTAACACCAGAGTCAAAAGGAAATGCAAGAATTGAAAAACTACGGCAAGTGCTGAATTTGGCGCACTGGCCTGATAGAGAATTCAGGACAGTGAAGAATATGGTCGAAAGCTATGCAGATATTTTCTTTTTCGAAGGTGACAAGTTAACTACTACTGACGCCGCCGTACACACGATAGAAACTTCATCGGAGGTGCCTATCAACAAACGGCAATATAGATTTCCGGAGGCCACGAAACGACACATTAATAAAGAAATCGATGAAATGAGGGCGCAGGGAATTATTAGACCCAGCACTAGTCCCTGGAATGCACCGGTGTTATGTGTACCAAAGAAACCGGATGCTGACGGTAATAAAAGATACAGAATTGTGGTAGACTTTAGATCATTGAACGAAGTTACCAAGCCGTTTGTATACCCAATACCTCTTATAAATGAGATATTGGATAATGTTGGAGGAGCAAAATATTTCTCCTCAATTGATTTAAAATCGGGGTTCTATCAAGTCCCGATAGACCGCCGAGATGCGGCTAAAACGGCGTTTTCCTCTCCCAAAGGCCACTTCGAATTTACACGAATGCCGATGGGGTTAAAGAACAGCCCCTCAACATTCCAAAAGCTTATGAATACTGTTCTCTTTGAGATAGGGGACGTGAAAGCATTTGTCTACCTCGATGATATTATAGTTTTCGGTGACACTATCACCGACCATAATAATAACTTGCGAAAAGTATTACAAGCTTTGCGTAAACATAACTTAAAAATAGAACCGTCAAAGTGTCAGTTTTTGAAAAAGGAACCGGAGTATTTGGGTCATGTCGTTAATGAAGAAGGCATAAAACCCACCAATGCAAATATTAAGGCCATTCAAAGCCTTAAGCCACCCAGAAACGTAAAAGGTATAAGGTCATTTTTGGGAACAGTGAATTTTTACGGGAAGTTTATCCCCAACATCGCGGAGAGGCGCAAGCCGCTGAATGATTTGTTGAAGAAAGACGCTAGATTTGTGTGGGGAAAAGAATGCCAGGAAGCGTTCGAATTCCTGAGAAACGCGCTGATCACAGAACCAGTTTTAGTCCGGCCTGATTATCAAGACACTTTTGTTATTACCACAGACGCTAGCAATTATGCTATTGGAGCCGTCCTGTCGAATGGAAAATCCATACACCGGCCGATCGCATTCGCGAGTCGTGCACTTGTAGGTGCAGAGACCAGGTATCATATCATAGAAAAGGAACTATTGGCGATTGTATGGGCCATAGAATATTTCAAACATTACATTTTTGGTCAAAAGTTTATCGTTTACACGGACCACAGACCACTTATAGCGAGTTGGAGGCTCAAGGAGACATCTCCAACGCTGACAAGATTGAGACTAAAATTGCAGGGTTTGGAATGCAGTATCAGGTATAAGCAAGGTAGCGAAAACATAGTCGCAGATTTTTTGTCACGTTTGTCAGATGGGACGTGTCAGGGGCAAGAAAGTTCACCCCACAGGCAGATAGCCATGATTACGCGCCAGCAGAAATGCCTGCTAGAGCAGCAGAAGAACGCTTCAGATGATTTGAACGGCACAATAACGTATGCATTAAATAAAATAGACATTTTTTATTGATTTTTGAGAGCCAGTGGCGTTAACTAGTGGCGAATTTAAACATGCCATCCCTATCTGATATATGTTCACTGTTCATAAAACGTGTTTGAACGTGATTTGCTCAGTATTTTCTTAGCTATGGCGAAGAGTGTGCGGAATCTTCGTGCGATGGTTTGTTCGTTCAAATCATTACACCCTAATTCAAAGAAGTCGTTCATAGTGAATCATTTTGTTTCGGAAGGATATTCAAGATCGGGTATTTATAAGATTATTGCGTTGCTGGACAGAGGAAAATCCATCGAAAGAAAGCCAGGAGTGGGCCGTCATACGGTGCTGACAGACACCAAAGTACAACAGAAGCTGAGAAGGATAACCGGAGGCAAAGTGGCGAAGTCATACCGGTCGTTAGCTAGAAAATTTGGAACAACCGGTCAAACGGTAAAAAAATATTTGCGGAACATGGACATTGTCATGAGGAAGCGTAAATCTAAACCTGAAGTGTCAGAACAACAAGCTGAAACCCAAAAACGGCGCATAAAAAAGATGGCTGTAGAAATTTTCCCAGCCAAACGACACGTTAAGGTGTTGATTGATGATGAAACTTATTTGACTCTGGATGGCAACGATTGGCAAGGAACTGGATATTTCACGTCTCCGCATAAACCTGTAGACGACAAAGTGAAATATATTTCGCATGCAAAGTTTCCCAAGAAAGTTCTCTAGTGGCTAACCATAATTGAAAAAGGAATGTCAAATCCAATACTTTTCCCTTCTGGTCTGGCAGTTATTGCGGAGGTTTACAGCACCCAATGCCTACCTGAAGTCTCCAAGTTTATAAAGAAGTTCCACGGAAATGATGATATTGTGTTTTGGCCTGAGCTTGCATCATCACATTACGCAAAGAAGTCATTAGAGGAAATGAAACGTTTAACGATACCTGTGGTACCCAAGGATTCCAACCCTCCCAACATTCCGCAACTACGTCCAATCGAAAATTTCTGGGCTAACCTGAAAAGAAGAATCTAATGCAGACAATTTTGTGGCCAAAAATACTGATGAACTGATCAAGAGGACGAAGAGTGTACTAAAAAATATCCCAACAAGTCTTTTTTCGAGTTCTATGGCTAATGTTCCAGCTAACTGCCGCAAAGCAGCCAGAAAAGGTGTAAATTTATTTTTGTAAGGAACAATACGTATTCTCAATGCAAATAAAAAAAACTGTTCGAATATATGTATTGTGGTTATTGATTCAGCTCACTTTGAAAAATGTCTACTTTATTAAATGCATACGTTACAAGATTTGTGCGCCATAGACATTGCGGACATCGCTGAGGACGAGGATGAGCAACAACTCGTCAACATTTCATATGATGACTTTTCACAGGCATTATCAAATAACCTGATTCCAAGCGAGACGGTGGAAGTCTCTAAGAGAATATCGAAGCCCGTCTTATCATTTTAAACAGTCGGACAGCATACAGAGAACTTCAGACACTGTGTCAGCTGTCACAAGGACTGAAAGAATACGTCGAAGATGGTGTACTCAAATTTAAAGACAAGAAAGTGGGCGGTTTCATAGTAGACGGCAGCGAAAATTCATTAATCGATTGCCGGAATTTTTTTTCACAATTTTTGGATAGCTTCAATAAGAGCCCCGCGGCAGTAAAGGCAGCCGGGGTCATTCACCTAATATCCTTCAGAAAAATCAAGCAGCAGGAGGTTCTGCAAAGGATTCAGTTGCTAGCGGGTAAGCTAGAAAAACAAATAATACTATAAAATGCCAATAGCGAGCGTACAGTAATTGCGCCAGATCAAGTGGAAACAATTTTAAAGGAATTTCATGATGCACCCTTAGGAGGGCACGTGGGAGCGCGACGAATGCGCCAGAGAATTGGCACACTTTTTACATGGGCCACCATGAAAAGGGATATTGAAAATTATGTTCGGCAGTGCGATTCCTGCCAGAAGAACAAGATTGGAAGGTCAAACAGGATCCCAATGCAAATCACGACGACTGCATCAGAACCGTTTGAGAAGAACCGTTTGGATATCGTGGTGTTACCCGAATCCAACTTAGGAAATCGTTATGGTCTGGTCATGCAGGATGACCTAACTAGATATTTAACTGTCGCAGCTATGGAAAACCAAAAAAGCTAGACGGTAGCGAGGACTTTCGTGGAAAATTATATTTGCAAATTTGGCGTACCGTTGGAGCTAGTTACAGATAACGGTGCGAATTTCGTAAGCGCACTCATGAAAGATGTGTGTAACATTTTAAAAATTAAGAAAATAACGACGAGTCCGTACCACCCACAAGCAAATTTGGTGGAAAGATCTAATCGGGAATTGAAAACATACTTGAGGCAGTTTGTTGGCGGCAAACCTCGCACGTGGGATAACCTACTCCCATTCTTCGCGTTCGATTATAACACAGCCGTGAATTCATCCACGGGGTTTACTCTATTTCAGTTATTGTATGGACGCGCGGCACGTATGCCAACCTCCATTTATAGGCGGACGAATTTGGACGCTTTGACCTATGACACCTATACATAAGAAATGGAGAAGATATTTCATGACCTACATGCAAATGCAAAGGCAAACTTGATAAAGAGTAAAGAGATCAGAAAGCAGAATTATGACAGAAAATGTAGCCCCTGGGAACCAATGTGGGGGGAGCTCGTGTTGGTCAAGATGACGCAGGTGGGTCCTGGTCAGAAGCTTCAAAACATATGGCGGAGACCGTATGAGGTGGTGGACATCCCGAGCGCGATGACCACCGTCATTAAAAACGGTAACAAACTTGAAAAAGTTCATAATAACCGCTTGAAACGGTATCATGAATAAGTCAAAGTAATAACATCATTTCTACTTTCTTTCTACATTATGTATATACATGTAAATATGGGACCAGCAGTTAAAAAAGAGAAGAAAAAAATGGAAAAAAAGGGGAAAGAATTATCATTATAAAATTAGAACAAACAAATAATTATTAGTTCTTTAACGGATAGAGGAAAATAAACCAGCAATTATATTTAACGTACTTTGTTCGCATATACAAGTGGCGGAAAATCAGTTGCTAACAAGATCGAACATCTTCAAATTTATATAATAAAACAATCTTGTGTATAATGTGCACTAGGGACGTCATATGAACTCAGTGGCCGAATGGCTCAAGAAAAGATGAGCGGGAAGTACAAGAAACAGTGAAAACTTTAGAAGACTGAAGTGACGTGATTTGGGGAAAAGAAGACTTATGATAGTAGAAGCGATTTTTTTTCCCAGCCAACTCTTTGTACATTCTGTACATGTATATATTAGGTCATCATTTGGAAAAGGAGATTAATAAAAAAGGAAAGGTTGGCGGTTATAAAAATTATGCTTTATTCATTATATTTTATAAATTTATCGAAAATATTTAATTGCTCGCACTCAATTTGTCACCCGCCACCTTGGCCGGCGCAACCGTTGAATCACCTCGTCGAGGGGAAGCCCCTCGACCTCTTCGATGTCGGAGACCCACGACGCCCCCCGGTACACGTACCGGGTAAGACGCCGTAAGAAGGCCGGCGCTGGCCCCAGCCATCGTTGTCTTCGAATAGGCGTACGTCTTCTGCAGTCGCTGGGCCCGGCACGCCGGCCAGGGCCCAACGAGCTTCGTGCCACCGCACGAGAATCATAATCAATTTCGGTAGAGGTAAATAGCCACGGTACGCCGCTCCCAGAAGCGCCAAGAGGGTACTAACGCTGCAGACTGCAAACGATGGGGGTCTGGTCCATAGGTATCTCCTGGGAAGGACATCCATCTCAACCAGGATGCGGGCGAAGAAACTAACTCCTTCATGCCACAGGGGCATTCCAGTATCCAGACCAAACGTCATCTTGATGCAGGTGTTGAACGATGGTGTAGGCGTTGAACAATGATGTAGGCGTTGAACAATGATGCAGGCGTTGAGCGATGATGCAGGCGTTTAGTAATGATGTAGGCGTTGAACAATGATGTAGGCGTTGAACAATGATGTAGGCGTTGAACAATGGTGAAGGTATTGAACGACGGAGCAGGTATTGAACGACGGAGCAGGTGTTGAACGATGGTGCAAGCGTTGAACGAGTGTGAAAATTCGGCAGGCGGGGACCGGCTTAAGTAGTCAGACCGGCTGATGTTTTGATTAATAAAGTCAGCACAAATCATCGCGGCTCGTCGCGGGTTCGCAGCGCAGCCGCGTGGCCCTTGCAGGCATGCCTGACGCTGTCGCATAACGCACACGGGGGCATGTTTTGAAAAGCGCGCATAGCTTGATAGGAAAAACAAGAACTATAGAGCGCCATCAATAATTGGACGGGTAATGAATATGCTTAATATGAAAAAAAGAAGAATATTTAAGATGCAACCGCGAGATTTTATTTTTCTTTTTCGGCGAGCCCCGATAATTGACTACTCAGTCTAAGTTTAAATTTTAGAAAGAGATAAGAATATCATCATTACCATTATTAATTTTATATTACAAATATTGTGTGCATTCGTGTCTAATGGAATAAGAATAAAATATTAGGCAAACAAGGAAATGATAAAAGAAAAGAAAAGAAAAAAAGGATGCCAGACCATTAATGAGTAGTTATGTACCGCATTAGAAAAAAGGGTTTTTCTTTTTCTTTCCTCTCAAGGATACTCGGGCTGATCTTCGCATTAGGCGCGATAAGATCGCAGGAAATGAGGACCGAAATAAAAAATTTGCCCGTCACAGGGTTGGTGAGGGGGAAGTACAAGATGGAGATCATCCTATCCATGGCAAGCAAAGAAGCAGAGGAGAGCTTTTTGAAAGACGCCGGCGAGAGGTTTTGGGGCACGTGCCGGGAGCTAGAGGCGATGATCAGCTCAATACATTGCGTGCAAGCGAACCAGAATTTAGCCACGCGGATAGGCGAAATTTTGGGTAAGAAGAATTATATAAAAAAAATTTTTGGGGGCAATGGACACAGGCGACAGAACCAGGATAGATTATGACCTAGACAAATTGAGAGGCAACGAAGAGGAATTGAAGCAGGATTTGGGTCACCAGACGAAGATCTTGGATGCCACATATGAATTTGTGAATTCATCCGTGTTGAGCATGGACGCAAATTCAGTGGATATGAGCAATAAATTCGAAAGCCTCAGAAAAGAGGTAGCGGATAATGCGAATTTTACCGGACACTTTAGAAGAATGGTTGTCTTGGAAGCAAAATTACTGGAAATGAGCTTCTGGCTAGAGAACTTAAGTCGAAGTCTAGACAGGAAGCTGGACGCCATCATCGCGACCCTAACACAACGCAAGACGGGTTACGACATATTAAAAAGATTGTTTACATTAGAAACTTTACAGAGAAACTTAGAAGAGTTGGAAAGTACGTTGCACACCGGGTTATCATTCCCACGGGACAGCTATGGCAAAATAATAACGGAATCAATCGATCGTGCGGACTTCAAATATAAAAAAAGCTATGCAATATAAAAAAAGCTATGGAAAATTTACACAACAGCCAAAGCTGTGTGACTGAGGTAATTTTTAAAGGATCAACTGACCGCTGTAGGACGAAAGCAGTGCAAACTGATCACGCAATATCGGTAGAGACAGGCGTAAGGAATACTTGGAAATACCTCGCGCCAAAGCAGATTAATCTGACAATTGAGACAGACGGTGACGTGTCTCTGAAAACTGTGATTGGGGAAGGGGTCATTATAGTAACCCCGAACATGGTGGTATCTACCAATCACATACGACTAGAATATTACGAAACAGATTACGAATGGGATGCAAACGTTACGTTATTACCGAGTGATGCCAGAGAGATGCTGACCTCGGAGGTTAATTTCGAGATCGTGCCAGTTTGGAATGGTACAGAAAAAGTATATACATATGTGAATCTAAAGAAATTATTTGATATAGGGGTAGACATACACGATATTAAGACAAAGAAAACGACTTTAAAGAATTTGATCTACGCACCGCTGAAAAACCCATGGACTAGCGTACCGGTAGTAGCAGGGATCATTCTAGTGCTATTACTGACATTATGTTTTTACAAAGGAAGGATTTCGTGCAGCGCGCGCAGGACGACAATAGAAAATTGGTCGGAGAAACCAACAAAAACGAAAAAGCTGACAGCGCCGCGGGGTAGCGGGGCGCACGGAAAGCTCACGAAGCAGGATATTTTTAGACCTGAAAACGAGTTGTATGAGGAACCTAATGACGTCAGAGACGTTTTGGGAAATAGTAAACTAAACAAGCGACAAAGACGGGAAAATAAAGATTACGAAGAGATAGAGTTGCAAATCGGCAAATGTGCGACTCAGGAAAATAGACAGCACACGAATATAAAAAGCGTCAGGGCACCAAATACGAATATAACATGGGAAAATGAGAAGAAAGTAGCGACAGCAGCAAAAGTACCGACAGCCGGGGTGATATTGTACATAACACCCCAAAATAAAGAGATGATGAGAGACGAACGACCGCCGAGCACAAATCAAAAAGAAATGATTACTAGGGGGCCCCCGTGAAGCAAAAATGGCTCGGGGTGATATTGAAATAGAAAAATGGTCTTCGGGGGAAATTTTGTGGGGAGAAATAGGATGTCATTGAAATAGGATGAACATTGACTAGCAAAGGACTAATAGGGACGAACGACGGAGGTAGGCTTAAACTGCTGCGAAGGGACTGCCGGTTATAGGATTCAGCTGTTCTTTTCCTTTTTACTATATATTGAGTGAAAGTATTCAATGGGAGTCGTTAACCCAGCATGCTCAAGGTGGATGCTGATGGATGAGAGAGGCAAGGGCGTAACGAACCCGGAGTGATTGTGAGATTCTTCCTTTTTTATTTCTTTTTCCTACGAGTATGCTAACCACCTTTTCTTCCAGGAATCACTAGGCAGGGGGTCGTACCTTCGAAGGGTCGTGGGAGAGGCATTATGCGGTCTACTGCATACCAGGAGAAGAGTAAGTAGTGTGTAAGTATGACAGTAACAAGAGACAATTCGAAAAGTAAATGATTACAGATTCAAAAAGAGATTTAAGAAAAGTTAAAGAATAAAGCAGACGAGAGAGAGTGACGAGATATTTCAGTGCAAATAGAAAGATGGTAGGAGATGTTAAAAGGACGTCAGGGTATTAGACGAACATTGTATATGAAGACAGAAGAAAACGATGTATGAAAAGATGCATTTATGAAACAGACAGGAAATACCTGACAAGAGGAAAAAAAAGACAGAACCGATGCGGTTGGTTCGAAGAAAACATGATGCAACAAAGATAAAGAGATGAAAGCATAACCTAATATGTCGAAACAGACTCACTTTATGTAAATCGAAAAAGTTTCAAGAAAATGAAAGAAGATATCTAACGAGAAAAAGCAATGAGATGAAAAAAAATATGCAATTTAGGCGAAGCATTTAAGCTACTTAATAAAATTGAAGAAAGTTATTTGAAGAACATTTGATGAAAAAACAAGTTTATAATGGGCCACGACACTAGTTAAACGGATATTTAACGCGGAAAGAAAAGCCTAATACAGATAAATGGATTGATATGTGCTGAAATGATTTTTAATGTAAAGCAAAAAAAAAACAAAAAAACATCGAATAACAGAGTTAGAGAATGTATGATAAAAAAAGAATTGTAAATAATGCACATTCGAAATGTTATGTTTGCAAAATCGGATAAATCTAATACTAATAATGATGTACATCTTAGTAGGGGAAGAAGAACCAAAGTATGTCATCCGAAAATAAGAAAATTACGGGCCTAGACTGTAAGTAGAAGCCTAGGGTAGATAATAGAGTGTAAGAAGCCCGTACGCGAGTGAACAGCAATTTCAAACAGCAAGTGGAAAAAGTAAAGAAACCAAAAAAAAGAATTGATAAAATAAAGGCAAAAAAAAATAATGCACCACTTGCTAAGTAGGGCAACTAGCATCTAAGAATTGACAACGAGACAAGTTCCCGATCATCGAAGACGACCGAGAGGGATGCTGAGATGGGGGCATACCATGATGCCCAGTACAGCGCGAAAAGGAAAACGGGCGGTTGCGAGGGGAGTCGAACGGCGAGTGCAGAAGGCCCACGGGAGTGAGAGACACGGCAGATGACCACACCTAGGAAAAAAACAAGTAGGAATGGCCCACGCAAGACTGACGCAAAACCAAAACGCAGAGGAAAAAAAAGAACTGACGGCCTGTTATGCAAAAATCACTGTCCAGATTTTCGCGTTTAGCAGTAGCATATAAGAGACGTCGAGAGGGGGCGTAAAACAAAAACACCCACCCCCCCAAGAAGTCCCAAGAATCATACCCACAGGAAGTCTCCGAGAGAAAAACCTAGAAAGACAATTAAGGAAAACATACAGCGGTCAAGCTTGCCTAGACCCTCAATACTTGTTGCAAAAAGAGAAAACATTATTGAATACACACCGCAAGCAGGTTGCGTGCCAGTGACCTAGTCTCCACTGCGGAAAAAATAATAATGGTATAAAAGTAGGTTGCCAAAAACCCGTTAACAGTAACAAAGGCCAAAGTTGTGCTGGCTAAGCCAAATCACCCGGCACCACTTAATGAAGGTCGTAAACAGCATAGCATCACGATTCACCAGGCACACCGTTATACCCACATAAGAATGACGAAACGCATGCACCAGGCACGCAGCGACTTCACCCGTAAGAATGACGAAACAACGTAGAACGCAAGCAGGTACGGAAGCGGTGCGGCAAAATCACCCAAAACAAACGGTTCAAAGTCGGCGCATCCAAAACAAACACGGACTCACAGTACGTCTGCGCGCCCGGCGCCCATGAGCACACCCAAATACAGCACGGCCATCGACCGGCAACGACCCTTCGGCCAGACGCACTCTTCCCGTTACAGACCCCTCCGCAACAAAGACCCACCAGTTCGAGCGACGTTTGAACCATACAGCCCAGCAGAGGATAACTACAAGGCGCAGCACACCAGTTCGAGCGACGTTTGAACCATACAGCCCAGCAGAGGATAACTACAAGGCGCAGCACACCAGTTCGAGCGGCGCTTGAACACGACAGCTGAACAGCAGATATCTTCACGACGCAGCGCATCAGGCGAGCAAGCAATTGTTAATTTTAAATAAGGAAAATGTCATGTATGATAATGTAAACTCAAAACGGTGCTACAGTTTTGAATAACAGAATTTCATTTGCCAGAGGAAAAAAAACATATTATAAAAAAAAACAACAATGTATATAGTTGTATAAAAACGCGGGAATAATTGTAATAAAAAAGAAAAAAACCACACCTATCGGTCGTCAGGACGGACCGTGTGACCATTGTCTCTTCTAGATAATGGCCAACTTGGCGGGGTGGCAGATGTGACGTCACACCCTGCGAAGAACCCAATGCTCCGTCACGAGCCTTATAATTAATGTTTAATTTTGTTCCCAGGAGGGCATAGCCTTCTGCTATGCTTTAGTCAGGCGAAACATTTGGTTCCCTTGACAGAGGACCGCGAACGGCTCTGTCAACACTCTATGTAGCAACAGATTATGCCATAGGTGCAAAGAACTTCGCGCAGCCTTCTGCTGTGCCACAGGCAAACAAACTCGACCAAAATAAACAAGATTTTATGTTGTAAACAAAACGCTACCTGTACTTTAGCAGTACTAGATTAGGTTAAGAGATTAGTAAGGTAAACAGAGAGTGGAGAAAGTCTCTCTCTCTGAGTTACCGGTAGGGTATATTAAAGTAGTGATGTACGAAAATAAAGTCAGTTAGTCCACGTTAATCTGTGTGTATTAATTCCGCGCCAATTGCGCGTACAGGGTTTTCTGGAGAAAGTCCTGGTAGGTTATACCCAGGATATAGGTATACCTACACACATGTCTTAGTTTCCAATTCCCATAAGCTTCAGTAAATTGCTCTGATATTGTTTCATTTTTCAGTATTGTAGAATTTATCTTCCAATACCCCCTTCCCCTACCCACAACAAAGCTACTGTCAACTTTAACTTTCATTACGATTCCGCAATGGTCTGAGAAAACAACGGGTTCTGTTTTAAATTCCATAATATTGCTCACAAATTCACTTGGAACATAAAATCGGTCTAATCTGGAAGCAGAGTTTATTCTGTGAAAAGTAAATTGATTTTGTTTGAGCTCAAGTGCAACATCTTTCCATTGAAAGGCATTGATGATTTGACGGAGTCCGCCGCAATAATTTTTTGAATCACCAATACAATCAAAACTGTTATTAATACAATTGAAATCTCCCCCTACAACCTTCGTTTTAACATTTCCTTTTGCAAGATGTGGTGTCAGGTCATTCAAGAACAACTCATCTCTCTCTTTTCTACGATTTGATCCTGAATGGGCGTAAATGTTGACAAAATTAATGTCTCCTACAACAATGGATGATATTCTCCCAATTAAAATAAACAAAGGTTGACTGTTATTAAAAGAATTTCGTATAAGTATCGCGGTTCCAGATTCATACTCGTTCCTATTAATGTAAGCGACGTGTGATTGAACAAACGAGAAATTTTCGTAGCATATTTCTTGTAAGTACAAAATATCTATATCGTGTTTTTAATGAAGTCACCAAAAAGGTTCTTGTTTACTGTGTTTGTACTGCTATTTAAATTGACTTTGCTACTTTTATAGTATAGTTCATGATTGTTAATATATAATTATTTCACATTCAAATCAAACAGTATTCTTATTTATAACCTAACCCCAAAACTCTCATTATCATTTTTTCAATTATGTTTATAAATCAAAGCGAATCCCTTCTACTTACACATCCTTCTCATTTAAATTAGTACCGTGTTCAGTGCTCAGCGTGGTGTCCATTTCTGTCGAGCTTCCATCTTGGTTACTTACTCTCTTCTGCTTAGCCTTGCTTCGAGTCATCCTGTCTAGTGATTCGCTCAACGTCTCTGCTTGTTCGCGATGAACTTTATTCACTGGTAACTCATTTGAATCAGAAGTGCTGTTTCTCACCGGTTTCTTCTTTCTACCTCGTTTGTTCACGATCTTGGTAAAATCAACATCTGAACCTACAATCGCTGTTTCGTCGTCCGTGCACATGTCGCTGTTATCGTCAGTAGCTTGGTTAGTAAGCGCAGTGTGGTTTTTCCCTCCTCCGCTGTGCTCACCTCCCTGCATCCCTTGCTCAACGTTTGTAGTGACTGATTGTTTCTGAACCTCTATTGTTCGCTTAGGAAGACCTTGGCCAAGATTAATCATTGTTCCGCCGCCAATCGTTGGTTGATCTAACTGCTGCTGCTTAGTCCATCTCACTCCACCCTTCAGTATTCCGCTGAATGACGCTCCTTGTGGCTCTTGCAATCTATCGTTTACAGATTTCTTCCCTGGGCAAACAGCTTTTAAGTGCTCCTTACTACCGCAGACATAACACTTGTTAACAAGACCCTCGTAAGAGATCCTCGCTCGTAAACTACGCACGTAAAGCGAGGCTGGTACTTCTACGTCGCCCGTCAGTTCCAGGTAAACTCCCCGCACCGATGTCCAAATTGGAAAGCCCGTTTCTTCTGCATACTTCTCACGTACCATTCGAACGATTTTTCCGTATCGAATCATTACTGTGGAAATTTCACGATCTTCCACTTCAGGTGGTAGGCCGAATAAACGCACGTACCGAACAATCACGTTTGCCGAAGACAATTTGACCTCTGTACTTTCATGCTTATTATAATCAAAAAGCATTGTTTCTGGCAGGTCACGCAGCGTGTTGTGCATGTCTTCTTCTTCTTTGAATTTGATAATTACAGATGTTTCGTTTTTGTCTTTGTACATAGACAATAACTTTTCACTGTTTAGGCGCATTTTTTCCTTCATAAATTTAAAAATTTCGATGTCTGTTGGTTCCGGTAGTCCACGACCGAAACGGATTCGCAAGGAACTCGCCCGCAGCCCAGTGTCCACCATTTTTGGTAACTGTTCTTCCACACTTCGGTATCTTTTCACTATCTTCGGCAACAGCACTGCTGTAGCCAGTAATCAACTATTGTTACTATTGTTTGGGTGCTCTCAATTGTACGTCTGTACTCTACCAAATCCAAACCAGAACTGTTAGTTGAGGGTTAGCCAATGAATTTTATAATGATTAAACATGTGGTTCAAAAGTTGTTCAGAAAACAATTAAATTCACTTGTTTACTCAAAGATAGCTGGGCTAATTTCAACAATCATAGTGTCAAATGAAAGGTTTGGCTGCCCTATAGGTTCCCATTCTATTTGATTATAAACGGACTTTTATTTAACCGTTGTGTAATAAATTGTAAAAACAACGAAGGTCAATTAGCTCAAAGATTACATGACTTGTTTGAACGTAACTATGGTCTGTCTCTCAAACTTACAAGTAACAAAATCCATAACAATTTGATGCGTGGTTTAAAGGTTATGGAATGAAACTAAACTGATTAATCAAAATATGTGGCCTTAACATAATTCAAATTTTGTAGTCAAAAAAAACAAAGCCTTGGTGCTACATTCCGATTCGGAACTTGACCGATTTATACACAAACTTCGCAGCCGCCTGTTAAGTGTACAGGACAACTGCGGGGCTAGCGCTACGATCCTACTGACACTAACAGTCTCTCCCGAGCCGAGACTCGAACCTATGACGACTAGCTTGTTAGGCCAGCATCGTCCCTCGAGACCAGCTGGGAAATTTGGTAGTCAGGAAACGGAAAAAAACAAAATCGGGTTTCAAGATGAAGTATGGAGTTGACTCCCGGCCTCTGAGCCTTATCCCGGTTCATGGAAAACTCACATTGGATAATGTTTATCCTTTTTATACTGTTTACCAGAAACCCGAAGCTACTTGAGCTTGAGCTGGACGACCACACATTGCGTAGTCGCTCCTCCGTGATGAATCTGAGCTAGTGAAGTTGCACTAAGATCCACGTGTATGGCAACTTGGGAATAGTTTGCCATCCTCAGTGTACAACAGTTTAGCAACTCCAGCTTTGTACAGATTCATTACAGCGCTGGCCACGTCCTTACGATCGTTAGGGTAAGGAAGGATGTTGTAAGAAAGGAGGTATAACAGTCGTTGTCGTTGGAGACCGAGTTTAGCTCTGCATCTCCACGACTGCGACGGAAAGGAAAGGTATGCGTCACCGTGGTGACCAAGTAGAACAATGTAGCGCGCGAAGTTACGTCATTACGAAGACGAAGATGAGTATTCCTCCCGTCGAACACCGCGAACTTATGTGAGCGGCGTGCCCGAAGACCATCCATTTCTAGAAGCATCCAAGTGTTTAAATACACAGTGCAACAATTTTTTTGCCTTGGCTTCTATGTATGATTTTTTTATGAAGTTTGATGCGAAAACAAATTCCCCCGAGTTTGGACATATTTCAACTTAAGAGGCAATAATGGCGCCATTTTGAATTTTTTATAAATCGGAAATTTTCGATGTTTTTTCGACGGCATTTCGTTTTAGGATTAAATGTCAAAGTTCTTCTTACCCATTTAAAAAAAAAACAGATCTCGTATCGGACAAAAACTGAACTCAAAACGGTGATTCTACGAAACCGGTTTTGGCATGGTTTTAATATATTTCACAGAGCAAAATAATATCGAGTATGTATGAGCATTAATGGTAACCCAAGTAACACACAAAACATGTTAGAAATAACTTCACAATGACAGTAGTTATATAAGAGTACTATAAGCGCAATTGAAAACTGGTGTTGTTAAATTCTTGTTTTCGAGATGTTTTTCTATAGCATAATTGTATTTTATAGATTATTGAATATGAACTGCCGCTGCTTGTCTGTAACTTGTGTTTATGATGTTATCAACCTGCAGAGAAAACTACTTGAATTACATCATTTGCGAGGAGTTGTTTTTTATCAGTGATTTAACCACATTTCAAAAACAAGCTCGTTTTTACCTGGTTTTGGAGATGTTTTTCAATAGCATGGGTTAACCGAACATTAACTATTACATGAACGGCACTTGTTCTTAAGTTGTCTTCCAGATGTTTGCACTATAAGATAAACAGGGTATGAAATGCCCAGCCGGGCAGCCGCACCTGTTAAATATTACACCTAATAACAATACTACGTACCTGCAAAGTGCTTATCTTTTGGTTGGTTTTAGTATTCAGCAGCCAACGCTAAATTACTTGATCAAATTGTTTTAGAAATTATTTGAACGATTCCAATCAAACTATTCGAGGTAGGTCAAATTGTGCCATGAAAAGATG
Organism: Wyeomyia smithii; assembly: GCF_029784165.1. Taxonomy (NCBI): domain Eukaryota; kingdom Metazoa; phylum Arthropoda; class Insecta; order Diptera; family Culicidae; genus Wyeomyia; species Wyeomyia smithii. The sequence goes on from NC_073695.1 coordinate 141,114,516, forward strand.
AGCAAACCCCTTGCAGTGCAACCAATATGATTTCATTTTTTTGTTACCGTAGATCTGACAATGTTTCCTAGCTTTGTTATATTTTAAGCCTAGATAACGTCGAAACTGTGCGAAAAAATAATTAATATTCAAGCTACAGGAACAATCCATTTTAAAAGGTTGTGCATTGCTTTTTTTAATCAATTTATAATTAATTGAAAGTGCCACCGACGAGACGATAAAAATCACGAAACATCATTATCTCGAAAACTAAACAACCGATTTGAACAAAATTGATTTCAAATGAACGGGCTACCTTAAAACCCTTAACTATTGAATTTTATGAAGATCGAACTTGTGGTTTAAAAGTTATGAAAAGAAACGTGTTCTGAAGACTGTTTAATCTCACTCATGCTTCTCAGAGATGGCAGGACCGATTTTCATAAAATCAGTGTCAAATGGAAGGTCTAGTTGCCCCATAGGACCCTATTGATTTGTTTTGCAATCGGACTATTACTTTGCCTGTTATGTTTAAAAATGTGAAATCCAGCTATGAAAAGGAACATATTCCGAAGACTACTTGGACTCACTCACTTTTCTCAGAGATGGCTGAACCAGTTTTCACTAAATTAGTGTCAAATGAGAGGTCTAGCTGCCTCATAACACCCTATTGAATTTAACTATAATCGGATTGTAACTTTGTCTGTAATGTGTCGAAATGTGATAATCACGAAACTTCATTATCTCAGAAACTACACAACCGATTTGATCAATATTATCAATATCATTATCAGATGAGCAGGCTAAGCTGTTTTTCAGAAACCAAAAGTCATCATTATGAACTTTAAAATTGCCTGTGAAATCAATTCCTGTCATCTGGGCGTAATTCTGGTTCCGAAAACATTCATATTGAATGGTATTTGGTCGTTTCCGGCTGTTTGCCAGACACCGGAAGTCACCATCTTAAAATTGAAAATTGTGTCTGTGATCAATTTTTAGCTTCTGTGCATCTTTCTGGTTCCGGAGATACTCATATTTAATGGGAATTTCAGGCTGATTTCCAGAAACCGGAAATTGCCATCTTACAATCCAAAATGTTTCCTGAGGTCGATTATGGTACATATTTGTTACCACTAAATCATTCACCTGCCAAATTTGGTTCCATTATTTGGTTTGCTCTCGAGATGTGCAGAAATTTGTGTTTCATTTTTATGGCATCCCTCCCTTCCGAAAGAAGCAGGTTTGTCAAACATTTTGAACATATTTTTACCCCTTTAAACATCTACATGCCAAATTCGGTTTCATTTGCTTGGTTTGTTCTTGAGTTGTGCAGAAATTTATGTTTCATTTGTATGGGACCCTTCCCTTCCAGAAAAGAGAGGGGTCTCAAATTATCATAGGAACCTTTATCGGCACCAAAAACCCCGGTAATCGGTCATTTTCGAGCCTATATGTATCAGACAGACAGACAGATCGGGTTGCATTTTTATGTGTATAGATTACAACATCAATATTTTTAAGAGTGAATATATATTTATTGGGTTGAAGCGTTCATGTAAACCTATTTTTACAAATAAAAGTTTGAATGAGAAAGGCTGGGTCTGACCGCTAGGTGGATTAATTTAGGTTTTTTCTCAGAGCATTAGATCGGCGTGCGACCAGACTGAACCAAGCGCCATTTTTTTAAAAATTGAGTTTTTTCCACCAGTGGGTGTTAAAATTGATAATCTATCTTTCATGAAAAAACGGAATCATTTGACCAGTTTATAACGGTATTATCACAAAATTTCTCTGAAGCAGCCTGCAGGAAACATACTGGGTGGTTAAACATTGATCGCAGATTACTCGAAATAATGTTTTTGGCGCTTGGTTCGGTCTGGTCGCACACCGACCATTTTAGTGAAATCTTGTAATGAATGTTTCCCATATTTTGACAAATTAAAGTTTATTCCTTGGGCTACAAGCCATAGAGCTGTTTTACTTTGGTATTGATTGTTTATAATGACATCTTTGATCCAATTCCAAATAGGGTAGGGAACATATTCTAAGCAGCTTTAGAAACCACCTGTGTATTGAGACGAAATACTCGAAATGTGTTGGGTGAGATTCAAACAGTAGTATATCAATCTGTTCTCTATCTTTTTCTCTGTCAGAACTTGTTTTCAGATTGTAAGACTAAGTTAGCAAAATTTAACAATAATCAATTAAAGTTACCAATCGAGGGACGCCATCCCAATTACCCCAAAACTATTTTAGGCAGTTTCCATCTGTTAAGCCACTGCTTAAGCCGTTCCCTACCCTATCTTCATTTCTTTCACATCTTTTTATTCGATAGTCTAGTGTATCTATTTTACCGCAAAATGTACATAAGTTGTTATCAGCTCCTTTAATTTTATAAAACAATAATTTTGATTTTGTAGGAACGATGTCATTAAATACTAAAAACAAAGAATGTTTTTCCTCACTAAAAATAAATCTTTTACTCAAATTATTCCAACGAGCTTCCCAATTTAAACAAGGTTGCTAATCTTCAATTGTGGGCTTTATGTTTTGCATACTAAGTATATAATTACAGAGGTGGGTTGGCTTTCTCGGTCTTGAAGAATCAAAACGACTAAGTTTTGTTCAACCTGACGTTTCGACTTTTGGTTTAGGCCTTTGTCAAAGGATACTACGGATTAAAATAACATAATTACATGTAGGTACTCACTAACAACACAAAGCTTTAAACTCACACACTAGTCTGCCGTTTTTCGTTTCTTAAACATTAAACATCGATTCTGGAAGGTTTCACGTTAATTACTTGTCAATACATTATTTGTCTTATCCTGTCTAATCAGTTGGTTGAATAAATATTTAAATCTCGGGAAAAAAAATTTAAAAAAATAATTTGACTTGGCGGAAAACTAGAACTGTATCGGGTTTTTCAAAATGGGGAGTGAGATGCTTTATGATTGATGTGATTGCGTATCTGTGGTGCTATAATCTGGGCTATTTCTTGATCTATTATTATTGAGAGTATCCTGTGATCTGCGAGAGTTGGTGTTTTGGTATGTGTGAAGAATGCATGCGTAAGTGGTGTTGAGGTTAGCCACATCTGTTCTGAAGTTAACTGTATTGGGTGTATTCTGGATATGACACATTTCAAGTATTGGTAGATCAGAAGCTTTGTAACTGCGGTCTATTATTTTGGTATTTTTTTTGTTAGGGAATTAGGATTACGCTTTCCATTGATGTGAACTTTTGTAATATATCTCAGTCAATTGCTATACGTGTCCCTTTGCAAAATACAATGACCACTGTTGTTGTAAGTGATCAGGTACCTGCACCGACACGCTTCCAGTCCGGTGAAATATGGTTTATGAAGCCAATCACCTTTCCAGGATTCCAAGAAGACCAAATCCCTTTGGGTTGTAAGAAGCCACTGCCAAGAAGCCTTGATCTGCGTTTAAATAATGCACCACAACTGCAAAGCAGATGTTCCGATGTCTCGCGTTCCGTATTAGAAAAGCGACAGATATCATCTTGATACATAACGTCTAAACTAAAAATCCGATTACAATAAAATTCATTAGGGTCTTATGGGACAACAAGACGTTTCATTTGCAATCAATTTCATGAAAATCGGTCCAGCCATCTCTGAGAAAAGTGAGTGAGAATTAAAATCTGCACATACACACACACAAACACAAACACACACACACACACACACAAACACACACACACACACACACACACACACACACACACACACACACACACACACACACATACAGAAAATGCTCAGCTCGTCGAGCTGAGTCGAGTGATATATGCCATTCGGCCCTTCATACTTTCAGTTTTGCAAGTGATTGCTATTCCTTTCTAGGAGAAAGGCAAAAAGATGGAATAATTCAAATGTTTTCAAAAAAGAATTCAAACATTGAATAAATTTATTGTAATAATGGGTTAACTAACATTAGGATAAGTTAGGTTAAGTTTCTTTTTCCCTTCTTATATGAGAACTGAACGTATGAAAAAGACAAAAGACTGCATGGCTGCGTGAGTGGACATTTATGAACGTGTCACTAATCCCGAGTAACGCCGCGGGTAATCGGCTCCCTGAGCTTATTTGGTACAATTAAGCTAGGTTAAGGATGGCAAATGCAAAACGAAACAGTGTAATGAAAAATGTTTTCCTGTTTCTTGTAAATAAATCCGTATAAATGAAAAAAAAAAAACACCTGTACCGCAACACCATCATGATGGATTACTTCCGATATTATGATGAAGCTGACATTCTTAAGTGTTCCAGGTTCTGAATAGTAAACAACGAAGGGATGAAAAAAAAAGAAAATCTACTGATTTGCATGACTCATGAAGTTAATAAGCAACTCGTTAACTTTTTTGCTTTAAGGAACATACAAGTTTTCGTTCAATCAAACATATTCATGCACATACGTACATGTTTTCACATTAACAAACATAAGCAGTTTTATGATCTACTGGTATATAGCATAATTGTATCACGAGCAGATTTGCTTAGCGATTTAGATTTTAAGCTGTTATGATTTTTTGTTGTAAGAGCTAAACCATAAAACTCGAGCCCTCAATAGGTTTTAACTCTTTTCTCCCACGGTAGATTTTTTTGGCCCCATAGTAACTTTTTCTCGTCTCATCGAGACCTTTCGAACCATATATAACACATTGATATACACCAGAATACCAAAATCGCCCACTCTCCTTTAGTGCTGAAAGTGTAGCGGTTCTACATACACATATGTAGGCGAAAAACCAATCAGACGTACGCCGAAATTAGAATTCCACATGGGATGAAAATGTGATTCTTAGGCCGGAATTGCCCGCCAGGCTCTCACTTGTTTGCATGACTATTTTTCGCATTTAAAATCATTTTGTACGCACCCAAAAACACCAGGCTATTTCAAAAAGCTATCAAGTAGCTTCATTGTTCCCCATTAATTATCCAAGAAAATGTTTTTGACGGCCGCCTAATACGTCAGAAATAGGTCTTTCACCATACCTCATTGTTGCCATTGGGTGGCTTCGCAAACGTTTGCAGTTCATCTAATAAAGCATCAAGGGCGTTTTCTGGTGCTAATCCTTCAACTAAATTTGTCACTTCCTTCGTGCAGGTAGACTGGATACTTGAAACTTCCTGAAAGTAAGATAAAAAAAAGATTTGTCATGAAAGATGCATCAAGCAATCGCAAAATAATTCTTTAAAATTGTTGAATTGTTGAAATACTTTGTCACTAGGGTTAACGGGTGAGTCATAAGTACTAGGACTAAATCAAAACACGTTCGGAAAAAAGTTTTTTTTCTCAAACTAAATTTGTTGTTGCATTTTCTTAAGTCCGTTTGAGATGTTAGACTGATAGTAGCTCTACATCGGTAATCTTCCTCAATATTCCCAAAATCCGCACCATCATAGTCTCCATGCGAACCACTTTTTGGCTCAAACGGGGTTTGAGTAGGTGAGCTGTGGTGGCTTCTCAACCATTTCTGTACACCCAAAATTTATTTTTTAACTCAAATAACATTTATTTGACACGGCACAATACTTATTAATGTTTTATGCGGCCAATTACATTTAGCGTCTTACTTTATAAAGTGTCTTATAAACTAAGAACAAGTTTTTTTAGTTTTTTATCCTCGCTGCCGACTACGAGCTAAAATAAATTGAATTGAAAACTAACATGGTGGTACAGTGATTTTTTGTTGGGCATCATGATGTTCTTCAAACGGCCATATTTAAGCAGCACGGAAGGGTTTGTATTTCTCGGGCCCTGAGAGTATCGGCGGGGTCTGGTCGTTGTTTCCGAATTCGAGATACAAACGTGTTCTTGCCGTTTTATTGGATGTAGACTAGGGTGATATTTGTAAAATGTTTGTGGAACCCGTTTTCCCACGCAAAAAGTCTCCTTGGGGATCAATAAGCAACATATAAAAAATTGGTAGAATTTAATTAGAGTCTCTAGGTGGTACAGAGGACCTAAAGGTAACATATGAAACGATAACAATTTTTAAACAAAACGTACACCTATAATAGTAAACACGCGACTTTATGATTCTTCAAGGCGTAAATTTTGTCAGTTTTGCGATAAATTTAACCGTTTTTTAAATATACGCAATTTCTGTGTACACTTTTGTAATCTCTGGGTAAGTGATTATCAGGAAATGCAAGAAGTGCCTATTTAATGAACACCTCATGTCCCCGAATATATTCTTACAACAGATATCATTGTTACTCCGAAAAAAAAGAAAGAAATGTAAGGTTAATATTTGGGAATGTGACTGAAATTCAATATCATGAAACGGGTTTGTGAATTGAGTTTGACTAGCCTTTCAAAATTTTCAAATATCGGGCGCTCAAAACCTCACATTTGATAAGAATACGAAAAGATAGACTCCAAAAACGGCCTCTAACGGTAGAGCCCCACCTGGAGGTCTTAGGTGATAATTGAAGCAAACCCTTGTTGGTAAAATTTACGAACGGAGACGGCATTGAAAGTCTCCTTAATGTCCAAGAACACAGACGCCATTTGTTCTCTACGATAGCTACGATAGCGCCATTTGTTCTCTCGATCTCATATCTGTATATCTTTATAAAGTCTCGTAAGACAATCATTCGCCCCTTTCGCCCGGCTGGAGCCAAACTGAGTATCTGATAATAGACCATTCGACCTAATGGTTTAAACGACAGAGTATCATTTTTCCATCAATTACCGGATACAGGACAGCATTGCAATCGGCTTATAAGATCAAAAGCTGGTATTTCCGGTTTTTCGATTGCGATCACCTTCATTTGCCTCCAATCCTTTGGTACAATGTTTAATTAAATTATTTAATAAGTTCGATAAGCACCTCTTGGCAGTGCCGTGTAGATTCTTCAACAAGTTGAATTTGATTCTGTCTAATCCAGGCGCTTTATTGTTGGAGGACAGGAGGGCAATTGAAAATTCTGCCATCGAAAAGGTGATTCGCAACCGATGGTCGATGGTTGTGGGGTGGCGTGATCCACTCACAACCAACACAGCTGGTCTAGATTCAACTCTAGCCGACACCGGGAGATTTTCTGAGGTGAAAAACCTCTGGGATCACGCCTTCCATCGCATGAGGAAGTAAAGCCGCAGGCGCCGGTCCGTTAATCAACGAGTCGTAAGTTTGCCTTCTGGGTGGAGTCACCTCCCTGGGCGTCGGTGATTGGCACAACAACAGTTGCGGAACCAGACCGACGGAAAATAAGCGATAATAAAAATAAGGTGATTCTATCGCGTAGTTGCCCGGATGTGTAACGCGAACGCGAAATTTTTTGCACAGGAACATACTTTCCTGACAAAAGCAAATATCCACTGACTTGAATACTCTTCGCTTTCGTTGACTGTGTTACAAAGAGTGCTCATGGATGTCTCTCTCGAAGTTATGTTTACAAACCGACGCCCATAATTGCTTTTATTTGCTCTAGCCAAAATTTCAAAGTTATGTATTGAGCTCCGAATAATGTATATAATCTTCGTCCCACCACGTAGTGGGAGGCCGTTCTTTGATCTTTTCGCCGGGTTATTCCCTTCGGGCTTGCAATGCGGCGTCGAGAATAAAGCCCGCGAGGAGGTAGTATTTTTCAAGTGATCTTCCACCATGTTAAATCGACTGAATGTTGAATCGACTCAACAGCTTCTGAAACCATTTCCTCGTATAACTTCCAATCGATGTTTCGTATGAGGTTATACGCAATATCAATTGGTCGCGTGTAAGTTGACCCGTTAGAACCTGAAATTAGAATAGGCAAATGGTCGCTACCGTGAGGATCAAGGATTACCATGATAACCACTAGTGTGGTTTGTAAAATGGTCACATTTTGACTTATATAAATATTGTACAGATGCATGACTAGAGTTAGTTCAATGTTAGGAATAATTATGATTGTATGATTTGTTATCCGTATTGTTCACCAAAATCTTCGTTGTATTTTGGTTCACTATTCTGCCGCTCATGGCAAGTCCGTCCCAATTGCATTTTTGTCAATTTTGAGTTTATTTATGGAATCAATTCCTTTTTAAGGCTACTTTCGATAGAACAAATATTTTTGAATACTTCGTTCTGAGGAACTATGAAAAAAATAGCAAGTCGGTTTATCCCATAGCAAAAGTGATCGCAAGTCGGTCCCATTGCAAAAATCTTCGCAATTTAAACCCACAGCCAATAATGATTATGAAAAATGTGATATTTACCACAACTTATGGTCTTCAGGTTTAGAATTGGATGTACCAAGTGATATTCGATAGGAGGTTTGATTGAATTTTACACGTTCTACATCGTGTGGCTCTAGCTGATAGTACAATGTTTTCTTCAAGACAAAATTTCCACCAGTAGCTTCTTTCAGCTGCTGGTTGTTGACAATGAACGCTTCAGGTGTGTCACTGTATTGTTAGTTAAAGCATTCTTGAGTAAATACTACTTTTCGTATTTTATCCGTATTTTATGTAAAGACGTGGGCCAGAATTGTAACATTATTGTCGTGAATTTCGTTTTGTAGAATTTGTCAGTCATATCAAATACTTCGGTACACTACATAACTGTTTTTTAACGGAGCAAACATTTTCCTAAGCTTTATTTGTTCTTTCATATTTGCTTCCACTGCTACGTCGAAGCTGTCCGCCGTCACGAACGTGTGACCTCAGGAAAATTTAGAATGAGTTACCTACACTGATTTCGAATTTATCAGTAGTGTCAAATGTAAAAACAAAATCTAATTTTATTCTGAGCGGCGCAGTTGGTACATTATGTTATGCTTCCGGGCCCTACAAAGGTCTACGGTCAGTAAGTACTCAAACCCTTTTTTCATAACATGCGCATGTAAAGTGACATAAAAGATGAGAAAATAACCCGTTCGAACGAAGAGGCCCGATTAGAAATCGATAGAACTAAAACCGCACACGATAGGTCAGTAGATAGAGAGGGGGAAAGAAGTGAGAGATGAGATAGTAGGTAGATTGGATGGAGAGGTCGGCAAAGGCCGAAGATAAAGATACGTGTGAATTAGCTTAAAATAAACAAGTGCCCTACGTACCGATGTTACCGATAATGTAAACCCACAAATCAGTTTAGATTATTTTGGCGAATATGAGAAGTTACCCCTGTGCATTGGTTCGGTTTGTCAGGAACTTCACGTCGCTTGCCCAGTTGCGGTTCGTTCATTTTCTCCTTTTTTGCTCCAAATAAGGATTGCTTGGGAATCTCAATCCCCTCCACCCACCTTACCGACCGAAACGGTTAGTTTTATTGGAATCTGTTCCCCGTGATGGTAAAGTAGAGGGTGGTGATTTTTTGCTAACTGGCCGAGCGACGGGTTGTTTCAAAGACCTCTTCTGCGTTTTTCCACTGGCGTTGAATTTTCAGATAGCCGTTTAAGTTGGTTGTTGTTGGCCATACCTTCCGCGATTCACAGCTCGGGTTCTTTTACGGAATCCGCCCTGAAATGAGATCTCTTGCCGGGCAAATACAACACGACGGTTGATCCCCTCCGGGGGTGGCGCAATTAAGTAAACCGTTTGAGTTCCATCAGAACGAGAATCACCGCACGAGCGAAAAACGTCCGCGTTACATTTTGGCGCCCAACTTTTAAAAGGCGAATATTTAAGAATTCGCGCTAGATTTGGAAATTCGTTGCACGATTTTGAATTAAACATTATTCGATTGCGATTTTTTTTTGCAAGGTTGATTTCGGATTGTTGTTAGAAAAAAATAAACGTAACTCGTAGGATTCGAAATTTTTATTTAACTGATTTCTTCGTTATAGTCAGTACTTTAATTATATTTATTATCTACGTTAATTTATTTATTTATTCATTTATTTATTTAAAATTCAAATTTGCATAATTTATATAATTTATTTATTTGATAGAACATAGTGCAATTTATATTATATATTATTGGTTTTTTTATTTTTTATTTTTAAATAGTTTATTTGACACGGCCCTTACAATTTAAGTTTAACTGAGCCACATTTTTTTTAATTCTAAATTAGCAGGGAAAAGAGGGAGGCACTTTTTTTATATCTCGCCGACTACGAGCTAGTGGGGATTTAAGGTGAGAGGAGGGGAGTTACAATTTTGATTTTAACTATATTGAGTTACAGGATTTATTTATTTGTACATGGCTAAGCAGTGATGTTCTATTTGAGCAGTTTGGACTGAGGTGTCTGCGTGAACATAAAGATGCCGAGTCTTCGTTTGAGTGTCTCCAGCTTAGTGTAACATCTTCTTTCAGCGTGTACCGGGAATGGTAATCTAACAAATAGATAGAAGAGTTTCATATTTTAATACCAGCGTGTTTTATGAACACGTATAGCTGTGTCATGTACTGGAGATCACCGCTTCCCAGAATGTCTCTAACGGGTACGTTCGGTTGTTTTCCTCGGGCCCGAAGGGAATCTATAAGCTCAGACCTAACACCACAGTATTCGGTACACGACCAAACAACATGCTCGATGTCATGGTAGCCATCGCCACAAACGCAGTGATTACTGTCTACAAGCCCTATACGAAAGAGATGCGTGTTTAACGTATAGTGATTGGACATAAGTCTGGACATCACGCGAATGAAGTCCCGACCTACATCCAACCCCTTGAACCATGCTTTCGTCGATACCTTAGGAAAAATGGAATGTAACCACCGTCCCAGTTCATCTGAGTTCCATGATGATTGCCAACTGTTGAGTGTTCTCTGACGCAAAATGCTATAAAATTCATCATAAGCAATTGGTCTTTCATAAATATCGCCGTCAATAGCACCCACCTTAGCTAAAGAGTCAGCCTTTTCGTTACCCGGAATCGAGCAATGAGAAGGGACCCACGCTAAGGTAACCCGGTAATTTTTATCTGTTAAAGCACTTAAAAACCGCCGTATTTTCCCCAGGAAATACGGGGTGTGCTTCACAGGCTTCATTGATCGCAGAGCCTCAATGGCACTGAGACTATCTGTGAAGATGAAGTAGTGGTCTATGGGTAGGGTTTCGATGATTCCAAGAGAGTACTGAATAGCAGCAAGTTCTGCGACGTACACGGAAGCAGGAGCATCGAGTTTGTAGGAGGCGGTAAAATTTTCGTGGAAAACACCGAAGCCAGTGGACTCATCTAGATAAGATCCGTCAGTGAAAAACCTTTTATCATAACTAACATGTTTAAACTTATTGGAAAAAATCTTAGGGATCTCTTGGGGTCGCAATTGATCCGGGATACCAGAAATGTCTTGTTTCATGGTGGTGTCGAAGAATATAGCATTATTAGAAGTAGCTAAAAGTGCGACATTGGAGGAATCGTATGAAGAAGGATTAATATCTTGAGCCATATAGTCAAAATATAAAGTCATAAATCTGGATTGAGATTGAAGGTCGACCAACCTCTCGAAATTTTCAATTACTAATGGGTTCATAACTGTGCATCAAATTAGCAACCGGTAAGAGAGATTCCAAAAACGATGTTTCAACGGAAGAATACCCGCTAACACTTCAAGACTCATCGTATGGGTCGACTGCATGCAACCCAAGGCAATACGCAAACAACGATATTGTATTCGCTCTAATTTTATAATGTGTGTGTTCGCGGCGGAGCGAAAGCAGAAACAGCCGTACTCAAGAACTGACAATATCGTTGTTTGGTATAACCTTAGAAGGTCTCCTGGGTGAGCACCCCACCAAGTTCCGGTAATCGTACGAAGAAAATTAATCCTCTGTTGGCATTTTGTGTCAGATACCTAATATGACAAGCCCAGGTGCATTTGGAGTCGAACCAGACCCCGAGATATTTAGCGACTAAAACCTGAGAGATCGTTTTACCCGTTAGAAGGAGCTGCAGCTGAGCTGGGTTATGCTTCCTAGAAAAAAACGACCAGCTCAGTTTTCTCCGGAGAGAATTCGATACCCAGCTTAAGAGCCCATTCAGACAAATTGTCTAAGGTATCTTGCAATGGTCCTTGCAGATCGCTAGCCTCGCTACCAGTAATGGATACAACGCTATCGTCTGCAAGTTGCCTTAGCGTGCATGAATTTGCAAGACATTCATCGATGTCATTGACGTAAAAATTATATAAGAGAGGACTTGAACATGAGCCCTGGGGGAGGCCCATGTAACTAATTCGGGAAGTTGTCGAATCGCCATGTGAGAAATACATATGCTTTTCTGACAACAAATTGAGCAAAAAGTTATTCAAATTTGGTGAAAGTCCCTGCGAATGAAGTTTCGCGCTTAAAACTTCTACAGAGACAGAGTCAAAAGCCCCCTTAATATCCATGAACGCAGAAGCCATTTGCTCTTTTCGAGCAAAGGCTAGTTGAATTTCAGTAGAAAGCAACGCTAGGCAATCGTTCGTCCCTTTGCCCCGGCGAAAGCCAAATTGAGTATCTGAAAGTAACCCGTTTGTTTCGACCCATTTGTCTAACCGTAAGAGAATCATTTTCTCCATTAATTTCCGGAGGCAAGAGAGCATCGCAATCGGCCTTTATGAATTGTGATCAGAGGCAGGTTTCCCGGGTTTCCGAATAGCAATGACTTTTACCTCCCTCCAGTCATGCGGAACAATATTTAGCTCAAGAAACTTGTTGAACAAATTCAACAAGCGTCTTTTGGCAGAGTCGGGTAGATTCTTCAACAGGTTGAATTTTATTCTATCTAACCCTGGAGCCTTATTGTTGCACGACAGGAGAGCCATTGAAAATTCCAACATCGAAAATGGAGGCTCTTCCGTAGTTACTAATAACGCGTCGCGAAAGGTTTTCTGTTCCGGTACAGAGTCAAGACAGACCTTTTTGGCAAAATCGAGTATCCAGCGATCTGAATACTCCTCGCTTTCATTCGAAACGTCACGGTTCCGCATGCGCCTGGCGGTATCCCAAAGAGTGCTCATCGCTGTTTCCCTGGACAACGCGTTTACGAACCGCCGCCAGTACCCGCGTTTTTTCGCCTTTACAAAGCTCTTCATCTGCCCGCCCAGTGCCTCGTACTTTCGAAGCAGGTTGACAGTGCCGTACTCCCGGTAGTCCTTATACGCCGCGGACCTTCGCGCGTACAGCTCAGAGCACTCTTTGTCCCACTATTTGTTGGGAGGGCGCTGTCTAATCGTTACCCCGGGTATCGGTTTCGTCTAAGCTTGAGTCGCGGCGTCGATTATCAAGCCAGCTAAGAACGCGTATTCTTCCTCCGGAGGAAGTTCCTCGTGAGTCTCGATAGATTGCGCTATAATAGACTCATAACACTTCCAATCAATATTACGTGTAAGGTCGTAGGAAATATTGATTGGGTTCGGGGGAGTTGAACCATTAGCAATTGGTATAACGATTGGAAGATGATCACTACCGTGGGGATCGTTGATTACTTTCCACCGGCAATCTAACGCTAGTGATGTCGGGCAAAGGGATAGGTCAAGCACACTTTCACGTGCTGGAGGATTAGGTACACGTTTCGCTTCCCCAGTATTCAAAACTGTCATATTGAAGTCGTCGATCAAGTTACAGATTAAAGAAGATCGGTTGTCGTCGTACAGCGACCCCCATAGCGAACAGTGAGAATTAAAATCTCCGAATATCAAAAAAGGCGCGGGAAGCAACTCTGCTATATCAGTGAGATGCTTCTGTTCAATCCGCGCAGATGGAGGCATATATAACGAAACAAGGCATAGGTCTTTTCCATTTATATTCGTTTGAATGGCAACGACTTCAATATTCGAGATCGAGGGGAGGTCGATTCGGAAGAAGGAATAGCACTTTTTAATCCCTAAAAGTACCCCTCCACCGTGTGAGTCACGATCTCGACGAATAATGTTAAAATCGTGGAAATTGAGTTGATCGTTTGAATTGAGAAAGGTTTCACAGAGCGCAAATGCGTCACAATTGTATGTATTTATTAAATGAGAAAATAGATCGAATTTGGGGATGATACTTCTGCAATTCCACTGTAATACAGTGATAAAATTCCTAACCTCTTTCGCCGTATTAGTCATCGAAAGATATGATAGCTGAAATGAGGAGCCAAGTTGCTGCTAGTTGCATCAAAAAGGTTTTTACTGTAGGAAGAAGGGCAAGAAGAATATTTTGTAGGGGATCTGGTATGTTGAATGTTTTAAATATCTAGTCCACAATATCAGAAAATTTTATGAACCCTGTTTCTTTTTCATCTTCTGATCGAGAAATGGGTGCACGAGGGGTTTTTGGTGCCCCAGGAAGCGGTGGGTACTCCTGGTTTGATTTAAAATTAAAACCGGGAGGTACTTGCTTCGGTTTTTCTTCACCACTTCCTTTTTGTGTTGGCTTATTGGTCATTCCGCTAGGGGTTATCTTGCGACCTTTGCGAGAAAGATTAGGAGAGTTGATCATTCTCCTCTTCCTAGATCCTTCTGGCATGGCATAAGAACACCCTTCGACGGGATCGTCAGATGTACCCTCATCGGTTGGCAAAAAGGAAAAGATGTTTCCTGTCGAGGGTGGCTCAGCACTCTTCAGCATTTCTGCGAAAGAGCGCTTTGATCGTTCCTTGAGGGAACGCTTTATTTTTTCCTCGCGCTGTTTGTACGCGGGACACGCCGAAAGGTCATGCCGAGTTCCCTCGCAGTAAAGACACTTTTCAGTATCCTCACGGCAAGCGGTCTCAGCATGATTGCCTCCGCACTTGCTGCAGCGTGCCTTGTTGCAGCAGTAGGTGGCTGTATGACCTAACTGCTTGCAGTTTTGGCAATGCATGACCCGCGGTACGAACAGGCGTACAGGCAGACGAACCCTGTCCAAAGAGATGTAGTTCGGCAGTGCGGATCCGGCGAATGTTACACGGAAGGAATCCGAAGGGAAGAATTTCTTCTTCAGTAGTTCAAGTAGTTGCTATTAAATTTTAAAAACAATTTTTCAAACTACAATGGATCATAATAAAAAAAAGGCAGTAATACTAATACTAATAACAATAGTAATAATAATAATAATAATAATAATAATAATAATAATAATAATAATAATAATAATAATAATAATAATAATAATAATAATAATAATAATAATAATACTAATAATAATAACAGTAATAATAATTATAATAATAACAATAATAATAATACTATTAATAATAATGATAAAAATTCTAAAGTGAATACTTCACCGAACGTCTAAGTCACGACCTCACGGCTGATAGTAGGATTAATCGAGCGTCTCCGCAGAACAAACAATGACGATCCAGCTTCGTGTTATGACACAGTGGCCGTATCCTACACGCGACCTTGTAGATGCCACTTGTAGTTGACTTCCACTCGCTCGATCGTGTGATGGTCCGTGCTGCTAGCGGGGTAACAGCGGTGCGGGAGAATTATTCTTGCTGATATATCAGCTGCGTATCAGATCACTGGCGGGGTAGCCTGCCCCTACCAGTGTGCAGAAGATGTTTCTGCCGATAAACTACCGGCTATTGTTATCGCGCAGCACAAGAACTAATTGACAAAAAAACACCCGTACGATAACTCGTGTATTGTTATTTTGCAAACTCAAACGGAGATGAACAATTTGCGTCTAATCGAGACGAAAGCAAAACAACGAATGATATATTATTGGTGTTAGTGAAAATTTTTTTCTTTGGTGAACGGATTTTTTGATCATTGTTATATTTTGAATTTGGCGAAATGGAATACCCATATGCGAACCACTTATCAAATGAGGAAGTGAATTATGAATTACTGTTGCGTTGTCGTTAAGAGGAGAGACAGAAAAACACGCAGACGAAATTGAGACTTTTACGCCATTTATTTTTGGTGGACCAGAAAGAAGGAAAAAATTACCGATCCTCGAACAGGAGGCAGATGTCATTCGGCATCGAGTCTCCCAGATCGAGCTGGCGTTACAAGACGGGACAAATAGAAAATTAGTCTCTCGGTTGCGGCACTATTTTCTTGGAGTACGCAGGAGAGAGGCAAGCTGCGAAAGTGAGGAGGAACTACACAAAGAACTACTTAGTAATATTTCTGAACTATTGCGAAAGGCTACAGCAAAGTGTCCGTTGGAAGAAGAAAAAGTCTCTGAGTCTGAAAACGATTTTGAATCAACAGATAGCAAGAAAGAGGCGGAAGGAGAAACGATAGATGAGGAAGCTGCTGGCAATGGGAAGAGTTCTTTAGGACCAATACCCAGAACGAACCAGGGAGCAAGAAATAAATATTCGGAACGAATAACTAAACCTTCGTACGGTGAACTGCAAAGGCAAATTGCCAAACTACAATCGCAATTGTGTCAGTTACAAGTAAATTCGAAAACCAACAGAAGGGAATCACAAACTGGAAATTCACAGTGGGGGAGTAGAATAGGAGAGCAGAATAGGGTTGATGATAATTCAGATTCTGACGGGTTTTCGCAAAATAATTCCAACGGAAGACTGTTCAATAGAAGCGACTGTGGCGATAGCGCTAGAAGCGTAGGATCCGATGCCGGAAGCAGGGTAAATACCCGTAGATCGCCTCAGAGGCATCGGATCATGGAATTCAGGGTCAAAGACACTATCGTAGGATTGAAAATTGGAAGTTATCTTTTTCAGGGGAGGGAAAATCTGTTTCTGTTGAGAATTTTTTGTACAAGCTCAGAAAAATTGCTTCTCACGAGGGAGTCTCAAACTCAGCCCTGCTACGTGATATTCACCTTATTTTAGAGGGTTTAGCATCAGACTGGTTTTTCACCTACGTGGATGAGTTTATTGATTGGAACGATTTCAAAGAAAGATTTCGGTATCGTTTCGGTAATCCTAATCAGGATCAAGGAATAAGACAACGACAAGTTTTATTGCCTTCGTAACGGAGATTGAGCGGTTGAACAAGATGCTTTCTACACCGCTGTCAAAACGACGAAAATTTGAAGTGGTTTGGGATAACATGCGGCAGCATTACCGAAGCAAAATTTCAATTATACGAGTTCGAGATTTGGATCACCTAATTTGGTTGAACCATAACATCGACGCAGCCGACCCTATGTTACAACAATTTTCTGACACGCGCAATCACAAACCAATACACAACGTGGATTGCGAGTTGTACGAAGATGGAAGCGATGACGCTCAAGACGTTCATGTTTTGAGACCACGGTCGGAAGGTAGAGATGAGAACCAATTAGCGAGACCGATTAGGAACAAGACCGGTGAAATTCAGCAGAGAGGATAAAACCAGTTAGGGGAATACTGGAATTGCCGCAAAGTGGGACACAACTGACGGGACTGCCAAGAGCCAAAATCGATATTTTGCTATGGTTGTGGTGCATTAGGGCAGACTATTAGACGGTATCCAAAATGCTCAAGTACATATCCAAGACCAGTAGCTCAGAGACAGGGAAACTAAAGTGGGAATGCGCGTTTGGGAATCCGAGCATTCCACAAAAAGTAGTTCCCAATGATGAAATAAATTTTGACCCGATAAATCAGATACACACAACAAAAATTGAAACGAGGAAATGTCCGTACCTAAAGGTGAAGGTATTCGACACAGAATTGACTGCTTTACTGGGTTCGGGAGCCGGAATAAGTGTAGTTAATTCCTTAGAGCTTGCCGAGAAATACGGGTTGAAACTTTAGCCAACAAAATTAAGGGTTTGTACGGCCGATAACACCGCGTATTCGTGCATTGGCTATTTAAATATACCGTACACATATAAACATGAGACTAAGGTGGTACCAACCGTCGTTGTACCAGAAATCTCAAAGTCAATTTTGGGGTGTAATTTTTGGCGAAGTTTTGGGATAAAGCCAATGGTAGATTTGGGCCATAATCGATAATATAATTGCATTTACCCTTGAACCGATAGAACAGTTACCTACTTTACCGATAACGGGAGAAGATAAAACTCTTGATGTGCCAACCATTGATATACCAGATAAAAACCCGGAACCGACAGAAGATACGATGGGGTTGAACATGAGCTGTCGGAGAGGGAACGAGCAGAGTTGATGGATGCGATACGGGCGTTCGATTTAACTAGCACGCAGAAATTGGGTCGAACAAATCAAATTGAACACTAGATAATTTTGAAAGAGGGATCTAAACCTAAAAATCAACCCACTTATCGATGATCACCTTCCATACAACAAGAG
Organism: Wyeomyia smithii; assembly: GCF_029784165.1. NCBI lineage: Eukaryota > Metazoa > Arthropoda > Insecta > Diptera > Culicidae > Wyeomyia > Wyeomyia smithii. Next base: position 141,132,590 of record NC_073695.1, read on the forward strand.
GTTGACGCTGAGATAGAAAGATTTAAGCAAATGGGTGTTATTGAGGAATGCTACAGCGAGTGGACTAACCCACTAGTTCCGGTTAGGAAATCTAATGGGAAAATTAGGGTTTGCCTTGATTCAAGAAGACTGAATGCTATGACAGTTAAAGATACCTATCCAATTCGAAACATGCTCGAAATTTTTGGGAGATTGGAAAGAGCGAAATATTTTTTTTTCTTCTTATATCGTTTATTTTTCATTCGTTGTTTTGCTCTCGTCTCGATTAGACGCAAATTGTTCATCTCCGTTTGAGTTCGCAAAATAACAATACACGAGTTATCGTACGGGTGTTTTTTTTTGTCGATTAGTTCTTGTGCTGCGCGATAACAATAGCCGGCAGTTTATCGGCAGAAACATCTTCTGCACACTGGTAGGGGCAGGCTACCCCGCCAGTGATCTGATACGCAGCTGATATATCAGCAAGAATAATTCTCCCGCACCGCTGTTACCCCGCTAGCAGCACGGACCACCATACGATCGAGCGAGTGGAAGTCAACTACAAGTGGCATCTACAAGGTCGCGTGTAGAATACGGCCACTGTGTCACAACACGAAGCTGGATCGTCATTGTTTGTTCTGCGGAGACGCTCGATTAATCCTACTATCAGCCGTGAGGTCGTGACTTAGACGTTCGGTGAAGTATTCACTTTAGAATTTTTATCATTATTATTAATATTATTATTATTATTATTATTGTTATTATAATTATTATTATTGTTATTATTATTATTATTATTATTATTATTATTATTATTACTATTGTTATTAGTATTAGTATTACTGCCTTTTTTTTATTTTGATCCATTGTAGTTTGAAAAATTGTTTTTAAAATTTAATAGCAACTACTTGACCCCCCCCCCCCCACATTCGAATATTTATCGTTTGTGTGCGGTAGAGCGTAACGCTTCCGCAAAATGGACGACATGCAGGTGCAACTATTCCTGGATGTGGAAACAATTGGGGAAGAGATTGAGATCTCCCCCATCAATTCCCCTCTACCTTCCCCGCTACCTAGCCCCGTACCAAGGGTTCCGGCAACACGGGTGAAAGCTTACCCAGATGCTTCGAAAGGTCCGTTCGTAGTTTACTTCAGGCCCATAAAGAAGCCTCTAAATATTATTCAAATCGGCAAGGACCTGGCAAAACAGTTTTCGGACGTAACCGAAATTACGAAGGTTAGACCGAACAAACTGCGAGTTGTTGTGAGTAGCTTAAAGCAAGTAAACGCAATTGCTAGCTACGAGCTCTTCACGAGAGAGTACCGCGTGTACATCCCTGCCAAGGACGTGGAGATCGACGGTGTGGTTACCGAAGGAAGCCTCACGGTCGATGACATTTTGCGTCACGGGGTTGGCTGCTTCAAGAACCCCCTGATTCAAGATGTAAAGATACTGGATGTCAAGCAATTGCATTCAGTATCCATCGAAGAAGGGAAGAAGAAATTCTTCCCTTCGGATTCCTTCCGTGTAACATTCGCCGGATCCGCACTGCCGAACTACATCTCTTTGGACAGGGTTCGTCTGCCTGTACGCCTGTTCGTACCGCGGGTCATGCATTGCCAAAACTGCAAGCAGTTAGGTCATACAGCCACCTACTGCTGCAACAAGGCACGCTGCAGCAAGTGCGGAGGCAATCATGCTGAAACCGCTTGCAGTGAGGATACTGAAAAGTGTCTTTACTGCGAGGGAACTCGGCATGACCTTTCGGCGTGTCCCGCGTACAAACAGCGCGAGGAAAAAATTAAGCGTTCCCTCAAGGAACGATCAAAGCGCTCTTTCGCAGAAATGCTGAAGAGTGCTGAGCCACCCTCGACAGGAAACATCTTTTCCTTTTTGCCAACCGATGAGGGTACATCTGACGATCCCGTCGAAGGGTGTTCTTATGCCATGCCAGAAGGATCTAGGAAGAGGAGAATGATCAACTCTCCTAATCTTTCTCGCAAAGGTCGCAAGATAACCCCTAGCGGAACGACCAATAAACCAACACAAAAAGGAAGCGGTGAGGAAAAACCGAAGCAAGTACCTCCCGGTTTCAATTTTAAATCAAACCAGGAGTACCCACCGCTTCCTGGGGCACCAAAAACCCCTCGTGCACCCATTTCTCGATCAGAAGATAAAAAAGAAACAGGGTTCATAAAATTTTCTGATATTGTGGACTGGATATTTAAAACATTCAACATACCAGATCCCCTACAAAATATTCTTCTTGCCCTTCTTCCTACAGTGAAAACCTTTTTGAAGCAACTAGCAGCAACTTGGCCCCTCATTTCAGCTATCATATCTTTCGATGACTAATACGGCGAAAGAGGTTAGGAATTTTATCACTGTATTACAGTGGAATGCAGAAGTATCATCCCCAAATTCGATCTATTTCCTCATTTTATAAATACATACAATTGTGACGCATTTGCGCTCTGTGAAACCTTTCTCAATTCAAACGATCAACTTAATTTCCACGATTTTAACATTATTCGTCGAAATCGAGACTCGCACGGTGGAGGGGTACTTTTAGGGATTAAAAAGTGCTATTCCATCTTCCGAATCGACCTCCCCTCGATCTCGCATATTGAAGTCGTTGCCATTCAAACGAATATGAATGGAAAAGACCTATGCCTTGTTTCGTTATATATCCCTCCATCCGCGCGGATTGAACAGAGGCATATCACTGATATAGCAGAGTTGCTTCCCGCGCCTTTTTTGATATTGGGAGATTTTAATTCTCACTGTTCGCTATGGGGGTCGCTGTACGACGACAACCGATCTTCTTTAATCTGTAACTTGATCGACGACTTCAATATGACAGTTTTGAATACTGGGGTAGCGAAACGTGTACCTAATCCTCCAGCACGTGAAAGTGTGCTTGACCTATCCCTCTGCTCGACATCACTAGCGTTAGATTGCCAGTGGAAAGTAATCAACGATCCCCACGGTAGTGATCATCTTCCAATCGTTATATCAATTGCTAATGGTTCAACTCCCCCGAACCCAATCAATATTTCCTACGACCTTACACGTAATATTGATTGGAAGTGTTATGAGTCTATTATAGCGCAAGACTCACGAGGAACTTCGTCCGGGGAAGAATACGCGTTCTTAGCTGGCTTGATAATCGACGCCGCGACTCAAGCTCAGACGAAACCGATACCCGGGGTGACGATTAGACAGCGCCCTCCCAACAAATGGTGGGATAAAGAGTGCTCTGAGCTGTACGCGCGAAGGTCCGCGGTGTATAAGGACTACCGGGAGTACGGCACTGTCAACCTGCTTCGAAACTACGAGGCACTGGGCAGGCAGATGAAGAGCTTAGTAAAGGCGAAAAAACGCGGGTACTGGCGGCGGTTCGTAAACGCGTTGTCCAGGGAAACAGCGATGAGCACTCTTTGGGATACCGCCAGGCGCATGCGGAACCGTGACGTTTCGAATGAAAGCGAGGAGTATTCAGATCGCTGGATACTCGATTTTGCCAAAAAGGTCTGTCCGGACTCTGTACCGGAACAGAAAACCTTTCGCGATGCGTTATTAGTAACTACGGAAGAGCCTCCATTTTCGATGTTGGAATTTTCAATGGCTCTCCTGTCGTACAACAATAAGGCTCCAGGGTTAGATAGAATAAAATTCAACCTGTTGAAGAATCTACCCGACTGTGCAAAAAGACGCTTGTTGAATTTGTTCAACAAGTTTCTTGAGCTAAATATTGTTCCGCGTGACTGGAGGGAGGTAAAAGTCATTGCTATTCGGAAACCCGGGAAACCTGCCTCTGATCACAATTCATATAGGCCGATTGCGATGCTCTCTTGCCTCCGGAAATTAATGGAGAAAATGATCCTCTTACGGTTAGATAAATGGGTCGAAACAAACGGGTTACTTTCAGATACTCAAGTTGGCTTTCGCCGGGGCAAAGGGACGAACGATTGCCTAGCGTTGCTTTCTACTGAAATTCAACTAGCCTTTGCTCGAAAAGAGCAAATGGCTTCTGCGTTCATGGATATTAAGGGGGCTTTTGACTCTGTCTCTGTAGAAGTTTTAAGCGCGAAACTTCATTCGCAGGGACTTTCACCAAATTTGAATAACTTTTTGCTCAATTTGTTGTCAGAAAAGCATATGTATTTCTCACATGGCGATTCGACAACTTCCCGAATTAGTTACATGGGCCTCCCCCAGGGCTCATGTTTAAGTCCTCTCTTATATAATTTTTACGTCAATGACATCGATGAATGTCTTGCAAATTCATGCACGCTAAGGCAACTTGCAGACGATAGCGTTGTATCCATTACTGGTAGCGAGGCTAGCGATCTGCAAGGACCATTGCAAGATACCTTAGACAATTTGTCTGAATGTGCTCTTAAGCTGGGTATCGAATTCTCTCCGGAGAAAACTGAGCTGGTCGTTTTTTTCTAGGAAGCATAACCCAGCTCAGCTGCAGCTCCTTCTAACGGGTAAAACGATCTCTCAGGTTTTAGTCGCTAAATTTCTTGGGGTCTGGTTCGACTCTAAATGCACCTGGGCTTGTCATATTAGGTATCTGACACAAAAATGCCAACAGAGGATTAATTTTCTTCGTACGATTACAGGAACTTGGTGGGGTGCTCACCCAGGAGACCTTCTAAGGTTATACCAAACAACGATATTGTCAGTTCTTGAGTACGGCTGTTTCTGCTTTCGCTCCGCCGCGAACACACATATTATAAAATTAGAGAGAATACAATATCGTTGTTTGCGTATTGCCTTGGGTTGCATGCAGTCGACCCTTACGATGAGTCTTGAAGTGTTAGCGGGTATTCTTCCGTTGAAACATCGTTTTTGGAATCTCTCTTACCGGTTGCTAATTCGATGCACAGTTATGAACCCATTTGTAATTGAAAATTTCGAGAGGTTGGTCGACCTTCAATCTCAATCCAGATTTATGACTATATGGCTCAAGATATTAATCCTTCTTCATACGATTCCTCCAATGTCGCACTTTTAGCTACTTCTAATAATGCTATATTCTTCGACACCACCATGAAACAAGACATTTCTGGTATCCCGGATCAATTGCGACCCCAAGAGATCCCTAAGATTTTTTCCAATAAGTTTAAACATGTTAGTTATGATAAAAGGTTTTACACTGACGGATCTTATCTAGATGAGTCCACTGGCTTCGGTGTTTTCCACGAAAATTTTACCGCCTCCTACAAACTCGGTGCTCCTGCTTCCGTGTACGTCGCAGAACTTGCTGCTATTCAGTACTCTCTTGGAATCATCGAAACCCTACCCAGAGACCACTACTTCATCTTCACAGATAGTCTCAGTGCCATTGAGGCTCTGCGATCAATGAAGCCTGTGAAGCACACCCCATATTTCCTGGGGAAAATACGGCGGTTTTTAAGTGCTTTAACAGATAAAAATTACCGGGTTACCTTAGCGTGGGTCCCTTCTCATTGCTCGATTCCGGGTAACGAAAAGGCTGAGCTAAGGTGGGTGCTATTGACGGCGATATTTATGAAAGACCAATTGCTTATGATGAATTTTATAGCATTTTGCGTCAGAGAACACTCAACAGTTGGCAATCATCATGGAACTCAGATGAACTGGGACGGTGGCTACATTCCATTTTTCCTAAGGTATCGACGAAAGCATGGTTCAAGGGGTTGGATGTAGGTCGGGACTTCATTCGCGTGATGTCCAGACTTATGTCCAATCACTACACGTTAAACACGCATCTCTTTCGTATAGGGCTTGTAGACAGTAATCACTGCGTTTGTGGCGATGGCTACCACGACATCGAGCATGTTGTTTGGTCGTGTACCGAATACTGTGGTGTTAGGTCTGAGCTTATAGATTCCCTTCGGGCCCAAGGAAAACAACCGAACGTACCCGTTAGAGACATTCTGGGAAGCGGTGATCTCCAGTACATGACACAGCTATACGGGTTTATAAAAAATGCTGGCATTAAAATATGAAACTCTTCTATCTATTTGTTAGATTACCATTCCCGCTACACGCTGAAAGAAGATGATACACTAAGCTGGAGACACTCAAACGAAGACTCGGCATCTTGATGTTCACGCAGACACCTCAGTCCAAACTGCTCAAATAGAACATCACTGCTTAGCCATGTACAAATAAATAAATCGTATAACTCAATATAGTTAAAATCAAAATTGTAACTCCCCTCCTCTCACCTTAAATCCCCACTAGCTCGTAGTCGGCCGCAAGAATAAAGAAAAGGCCTCCCTCTTTTCCCTGCTAATCTAGAATTTAAAAAAAAATGTACTTGGCTCAGTTAAACATAAATTGTATCGTGCCGTGTCAAATAAACTATTAAAAAAAATCGTTTATTTGACACGGCACAAATACAATTTAATGTTTAACGGCGCCAATTATATCTGATGACTTAAAATCCAAAAGCAAATTTTTTATCCTCGCTGCCGACTACGAGCTGAAATTAAGATTATCTTAAAACTAGCGTGTATTTTCAATCATTGTTTTGTGGTTAAATGGTCGTCTGATGATCGTCGAATGGTCATGGAAATGCCGTAATCCTCGGGTCCTGGAGGTATTGTGCGGTGTTCGCTGGTGTTCAAGCGACTATATGGTATGTGCCGCTGAGCACGGAAGGCCTCGGGTTCTCAGGTCCTGGCGAATTCGGGTGGGGTTCAGTTGCTGATTCCAAAATCGAGGTCTACGACGTGTTCTTGCCGTTTTGTTGAATGTGGGTGGAGAGGAATGGGACTAGACTGGGGCATGGATGGATTTTAGGAAAATGTATATAAGGGACATGTAGGATAGGTCACGACAGCCAACAGGAATCGGACAGGAACAGCCGGCCTTCTACCCTTGGCCCGGAGGGAAGCTATTAGCCTTAGACTTGGCGTCACGGTGTACAGGGCATGACCAAACAACGTGCTCTATGTCGTGATAACCTTCACCACAGGCACAGATACCACTTTCCCCGAGCCCAATACGACGGAGATGCGTATCAAATCTATAGTGATTGGACATAACCGAGACATCACGCAAATGAAATCTCGACCTACATCCAGCCCCTTGAACCACGGATTCGTCGATACCTTGGGTATAATGGAATGTAACCACCTTCCCAGTTCCCCTCTGGTCCAAGAATTTTGCCAACTGATGATCGCATTCTGACGTACAAGTGCGAAAAATTAATTAAAAGCAATTGGTCTTTCATAAATGTCACCGTTTCTTGCGCCCACCTTAGCCAAAGAGTCCGCTTTCTCATTGCCCGGTATCGAGCAGTGAGAAGGGACCCACACTAAGGTAATCTGAAAAGATTTTTCGGATAAAGCACTCAGATGTTCCCGTATTTTCCTCAGGAAATACGGAGAGTGCTTAACATCTTTCATCGATCGGAGAGCCTCAATGGAACTGAGACTGTCCGTGAAGATGAACTAATGGTCCGTGGGCATTTTTTCGATAATCCCTAGGGTGTACTGAATTGCAGCTAATTCTGCGACGTAAACAGAAGCAAGATTATCGAGCTTATGGGAGACGGTTAAATTGTTATTGAAAATACCGAAGCCAGTGGACCCATCAAGAAGTGATCCGTCAGTGTAGAACATATTGTTGCAGTTGATGTTTCGATATTTACTGGAAATAATTTTGGAGATCTGCTGCACGCGTAAATGATCCGGGATTCCACGAGTTTCTTCTATCATGGATGTATCGAAAAACACAGTAGAATCAGAAGTATTTGATAAGTTGACACGATTTGGAATATTCGAAGAAGGGTTAATATTTTGGGACATGTGATTGAAATACAATGTCATAAAACGGGTTTGAGAATTGAGTTCGATTAACCTTTCAAAATTTTCAATCACAGGACGGTTCAAGACCTGACATTTGATAAGAATACGAGAAGACAGACTCCAGAAGCGGATTTTCAATGGTAGAACTCCAGCTAAGACCTTCAGACTTATAGTATGGGTCGATTGCATGCAACCTACGGCGATATGCAAACAACGTTATTGTATTCGCTCCAGTTTGATCAAATGTGTGTTTGCTGCGGACCGGAAGCAGAAACACCCGTACTCAATTACGGACAATATCGTTGTTTGGTAAAGCCTTATAAGGTCTCCTGGGTGAGCTCCCCACCATGATCCGGTTATTGTACGGAGAAAATTGACTCTTTGCTGACTTTTCTTCATCAGATACCTAACATGGCAAACCCAGGTGCCCTTAGAGTCAAACCAGACACCAAGATACTTATGCACCAAAACCTGAGAGATAGAGTATGAAGCTGAGCAGGTTCATGCTTCTAAGAAAAAACTACTATCTCAGTCTTCTCCGGAGAGAATTCGATACCTAGCTATAGAGCCCAAGCAGACAAATTGTCCAAAGTATCTTGCAATGGTCCTTGCAAATCGGCAGCTTTGGCTCCTGTAACAGAGACCACGCTGTCGTCTGTAAGTTGTCTTATCGTGCATGAATTTGCCAGACATTCGTCGATGTCATTTACATAAAAATTGTAAAGAAGGGGGCTTAAACATGAGCCCTGGGGAAGGCCCATGTAGCTAATTCGAAAAGTTGCCAAATCGCCATGCTTAAAATGCATGTGCTTTTCGGACAACAAATTGTGCAAAAAATTGTTTAAAATTGGTGAAAATCCTTGTCGGTGAAGTTTACCCGAAAGAATGTCAATAGAAACGGAATTAAAAGCCCCATTAATGTCCAAGAACGCAGACGTCATTTGTTCTTTGCGAGCATACGCCAGCTGAATATCTGTGGAAAGCAACGCAAGACAATCATTCGTTCCTTTGGCACGGCGGAAGCCAAACTAAGTATCTGATAGTAGACCATTTGATTCGACCCAGTGGTCTAAACGACGGAGTATCATTTTTTCCATCAATTTCCGGATACAGGATAGCATTGCAATCGGCCTATAAGAGTAGCTGGTTTCCCTGGTTTTTGGATGGCAATCACCTTCACTTGCCTCCAATCCTGCGGTACAATGTTTTGCTCCAGGAACTTATTGAACTAGTTCAACAAGCGCCTCTTGGCATTGCCGGGTAGATTCTTCAACAAGTTGAATTTGATTCTATCTAACCCAGGCGCTTTTTTTTCAGGACAGGAGGGCAACTGAAAATTCTGTCATCGTAAAAGGTGATTCTATCGCGTCGTGGCCCGGAGACGCATCGCGAACAATGTTTTGCGCAGGAACAGAGTCCGGACATACTTTCCTGGCAAAATCAAATATCCACCTATTTGAAGACTCCTCGCTTTCGTTGACCGTAACGCGATTCTCCCTCGATGTCTCGTCTACGAACCGACGCCAATATCCGCGTTTCTTTGCTTTAGCCAAGCTTTCAAACTTGGTATCAAGCTCCGAATAACGTTTAAAGTCGTCGGCACTGTCTGTATCCCGGAAGGTCAGATACGCGTCGGATCTTTGCGTGTAGACATCGGAGCACTCTTTGTCCCACCACGGAGTGGGAGGCGGTTCTTTGATCGTTACGCCGGGGTATTTCTTCGTTTGGGCTTCCAACGCGGCGTCAAGTGTCAAGCCCACGAGGAGGTTGTATTCTTCAAATGAGGATGTTGAATCGACTCGACCGCTTTTGAAATCATTTCCTCGTATAACTTCCAATCGACATTCCGTGTGAGATCATACGGAATGTCAACTGGTCGCATGCGAGATGACCCGTTAGTAATTGATATAAGAATAGGCAAATGGTCGCTACCGTGAGGATCGAGGATTACCTTCCATGTGCAATCCAACCGTAGCGACGTCGAACATGAGGGTAGATCCAAAGCGCTTGGGCGCGCTGGAGGTTTCGGGACACGTGTCATTTCACGACACCGTCGATCTCCACATCTCTAGCGGGTACATAGACGCGGTATTCCCGTGTAAAGAGCTCGGAGCAAGCTATATCGTTGGCCTCTTTAAGGTCATTGACCACGACACGGATCTTGTTCGGCCTGACTTTTGCGATTTCTGTCACGGCCTTGTACCCTTTCGTCAGGTCTTTCGCGATTTGTAAAACGTTCAGCGATTTTCCTCCAGGTTTGGGTCTCATGTAAAGGACCAGTGGACCCGTCGATCCGTCTGGGTAAAGCCGGGGACGAGGATTGGCTAAAGCAGGGACAGAGGGGGGGGGGTGAATAGGAGAGACAGGGTCGGGTGGGTTTGGAGACGGCGATTGGGGGCTAAGGGATCCACATCCATTGCGCTCAAACTAGCGCAACAGTACAGTGGCAAAGAATCACGTACCTCTTCTTTGTTGTCTTTAATAGCACAATCACCGAGTCTTTCGGTGCTGGAACGGGCAGCTTCGCAGCGACGCAGCTATAACACAATAGCAGGATGACCTTCACTGCGATTATCAGTTTATCTTTACACCGCACTTCGCACTGTTTGAAACACGACCGAGTAAGCAATGTTTTTTTTTCTTCCACACAGTAGCGATTTTATAGTGAGACAACCACTTAATGCGTCCGTTTTCGTCGAGCGTTCGGGACGGAATGAGCGAAATATTTCTCAATTATACATTTGAAGGACGCATATTTTCAAATACCCTTAAAGGAAGAATGTCGAAATTTAACTGCTTTTCGAACGGTCAAAGGTCCATTTCGCTTTAAAGTCTGCCCCTTCGGGGTCACCAACGCACCATTTACAATGTGCAGACTGATGGATAAAGTTATCGGATTCGATTTATTGCCATCAGTCTTTGTATTCCTAGATGACATTGTAATCGCTACGAACTCGCTGACTGAACATTTTCGTTTGCTGCGAATAGTCGCAGGCAGATTGCGCAACGCGAACCTGACTATCTCCTTGGAAAAGTCAAGGTTTTGTAAAAAACAGATTAAATATTTGGGTTATCTACTGACAGAGAAAGGTATTTGAATAGATAGTTTTCGGATATCACCCATACTGGACTATGCAAGACCAAAATCCATAAAAGACGTTATGAGACTTTTGGGTTTGGCAGGTTTTTACCAGCGTTTTATGAAAAATTACAGCAAAATCATGGTACCTATTACCGATTTGCTCAAATAACCAAAAAAGAAATTTAGTTGGAGCGAAGAAGCCGAGGGAGCTTTCATAAAATTAAAATCTGTACTCACGTCCGCACCGATTCTCGCCAACCCCGATTTTTCAAAACCATTCACCAGTGCTGATAAAAGTCATTTTCCCCAGCAAAATTCTTCGAAAATTACAGCCAATCATTTTCAATTTTCACTCAGCACTCAGCACTCTTTCAGATACACTAGATTTTCGTCCTAGTAACGTGCTGTTATACTCATATGAAAAAGATCGCGCGCATCGTTCACGGTTACGGAATAAAATTTAACGACAAATCCAACCAAATGATCTTCACTTCAAAGCGAAAAAGAAAAACAAACAGCCCACTCAACCAAAATGAACCTCACCGAAACACTTTTTCACTGACACTGACCGATGCCTTGACAATCTTCGTTAACTGATAAACTGATTTTGTTGTCTTGCTTTCATCACATGAAATATGATGAGGTGTTTTGACAGTTCACTTCCATGCAAAAAGCGGGAAGGGAGAACTCTGAAAGGATTGTAAAAATATAACGTTTATGGATGCTTTTTTTCACCTTCACTCAAGAGTGTCAACAAATATCAACCCTGCCATTCACAATTGAATCGAATGCGTCAGACACCGCGGTTGGGGCTGCGCACGCTCAGGAGCTTGATGTGGAAACTAGAGTAATCACTTTCTTCAGTGAGAAATTGAGCCGAACGCAAAGAGCTTATTCAAGCGTAGAAAAAGAGTGCCTAGGTGTACTACTAGCAATAGAAAATTTCAGACACTACGTAGAAGGATCGAAGTTTAGGGTGGTAACAGATGCCAGGAGCCTCTTATGGCTATTTACAATTGGGGTGGATTCTAAAATACAGTCCTACGACATTTAATTGCAGTACAGAAAGCTGACTGCTTGTCTCGCTCAATTAATTTACTCGATATCACGTGTCAAGATACAGAATACGAGGAGAAAATTAGGGAAATTAAGGAAAACCCTGGGAAATTTTCAGAACACCGCGTATCGGACGGTATTATCTACCGTTACATATCGTCTCGTCGGTCTGAAAATCCAAGATTTCAATGGAAAATATTGTTGAGGAAAAACGAGAGACTAGAAGTTATTAAGCGAGAACATGAAATAGCGCATTTCGGAGTAGAGAAAACTCTCCAGGCAATCAAGCGAAAATATACGTGGCCGAGAATGATGAAAGACGTGAAAAAGGTTTGTTCTGAGTGCATTAAATGTCAGACCTGTAAAGCGGTTAACATCAATGTAACACCACCAATGGGAGGGCAGAAGGAATTCGTCGAGTATCCTTGGCAGTTTGTCACCCTAGATTATGTTGGGCCTCTGCCGGCATCCGGAAAGGGAAAACATACTTGCTTGTTAGTTGCGACAGATGTTTTTAGCAAATTTGTACTCATTCAGCCATTCAGGGATGCAAAAGCCGTTTCGTTGGTTGAGTTTGTAAAGAATATGATATTTTTGCTATTTGGTGTACCAGAAGTCATTCTGACGGACAACGGCACCTAATTTACTTCGAAAATATTTCAGGAATTGTTAGCAGATTACAATGTAAATCATTGGCTAACACCAGCGTATCATCCGCAAGTTAATAACACGGAGCGAGCAAACCGTGTCATTACCACCGCCATTCGTGCGACTATCAAACGTCATGAAGATTGGGCAAATGATCTCCAAACGATTGCATGCGCAATATGCAACGCTGTAAACGAAACAACCAACGGACAAGAGTATCAAAATATGCGACATCAGAGACCGAAACCTTCGGTAGGGAATAATATAGCGCAGCAAAGAAGCAAACTATTCGGGGAAATGAAAGGGCAACTCGCTAAGGCGTACGAACGACATAAAAAAATATACAACTTGCGATCAAACTCCGATTGTCCCACCTACACACAAGGGGAAACTGTATTGAAGCGATCTTTTCAACTGTCTGATAAAGATAAGGGTTTTTGTACAAAACTTGCCCCAAAATATGAACTCGCCGTAGCACATAGGAGTAAATGCGTTTAAAACCTGATCATAAGTGAAAAATTCAAAGTAAATCAACTTTGTATTGTAGTGTTTCATTTTGAAGTGTGATGTATGCTTGATCACTTGACAGCTCATCAACATCCAAAAGTTATGTTTACGGTCTTAACGAGAGGTTTGAACCGACCGCAATTCAACAGTTTGTTGTGCATGATAATGACGCTTTGATACCGTGAGCTAAAATATAACGTTCCGAAGATAAACAAGTGATTTTTAAATTAAACAACGATGGAGATTGTTAAAGAATGTTAATCGAACAGAAATGTGTACTCAGCATGTATGCTAGTCTCTCCAAATACCCAGGTGTTTGTCAAAATCAAAATAATAAAACCCAAAATATTTGTTTTTATAAGTTAACTCAATATGGGATAAGTTATGTTTCCGGCAAAATCCGGTTGAACGGCTTATATTACGTGAAAGTGCTAATATTTTTGGTTATAATGGTGAAGAAAAACCTTCCGGATGCTTCCGGTCTCGTGTTTAATCGCTTTGTGAAAATAATCGAGAAATTCTTATTTTGTCGCTTCTTGGATAGTTGTAGCCTTGGTTACCCAAATGAAACTTTGTCAAACGACTGAAATGTGTACTGAAAAGTCATTTCATGATAAATTCAAGTATTTGGATGAATTTTGACCCGACTATGACTGAATTTAAATTTCATTATAAGAAATGTCAGCCATCACTTTAAGGTGGGTTACTCCATGCAAAAAAATATCCAAATCCAATCATTTGTTTATATTATCACAATATGATACGTTTTCAGTGCAAAATTTTTTTTTAAATAATTATGATCAGGTTTGATGTTCTGAGTGTTCCACTGTGCGTAGTCAGGAAAATACTTGGGAAACACTGCTACGAGCTTGAGGACTTGACCGGGAGAAGACTTGGCGTATTTTATGCGAACCATCTAAAAAAGATGCAACCTCCGACTAAATAAAAATTTTCAAAGCTATGTAACTCTACGGAGAGAGATCACAACTAAAATTCAAAAACATCCTTGTAGATAAAATTGTTTTAAAAATTTTGTTCAATGTGAGAGACCGAATTCAAAGAAAAACCAACATTTCGAAAATGGTCATTGGCGTATTTCGAAGTTCATTGTGCAATTGAGAATAGGGAAGAAGAAGTATTGGCCATGTTGAACTCAGGCATGAAGCATAAGAACGAGCCTGGGCGATAACCTGTACAAAGTAGTGGTAACACGATTTAGAAGCGAGCCCAGAAGGCGATGACTTCGCTTAGAAATCAGTAATGCCTTCGTCCGACATAGAAGTTTTTCGTCAAACGTTCGAACATTGCATAGAGAATTAAAAAAATATAGCTGATCTACAGCCTCCCACTTGTAAAATTGAATGAGAAATTATTTTCTAGCTATGCACACTTCAATGGAAGCAACAAATACCAAAACAAAAAAGTGGAAGAAGTTGTTTATAAGAAACGACCGCAAGGTTAACGTAGAATTACGACAGCCTGTCTTATGTCAATAATTTTTTGCAATAGCTTTGGAAATTCACTCAATTAGGGTTAATCATTTTAATGTTGTGAAGCGATATATTTTTCCGTACATGTTTCGTATACTATTTTTGCTTGAATGGAATGGGATAACTGAAAAAATAGGTGTGACTAAATTATTTCCAGTTATACCATTCTACAACGTTCAAAAAAAAAAATACATCTCATTCATTCTGGCTCACATGCTTGTCATTCTCCTCAGTATGTGAAAGGATTTATATTTATATTTATATTTATATTTAAATTTATATTTATATTTATATTTATATTTATATTTATATTTATATTTATATTTATATTTATATCTATATTTATATTTATATTAATATTTATATTTATATTTATATTTATATTTATATTTATATTTATATTTATATTTATATTTATATTTATATTTATATTTATATTTATATTTATATTTATATTTATATTTATATTTATATTTATATTTATATTTATATTTATATTTTTATTTATATTTATATTTATATTTATATTTATATTTATATTTATAATTATATTTATATTTATATTTATATTTATATTTATATTTATATTTATATTTATATTTATATTAATATTTATATTTATATTTATATTTATATTTATATTTATATTTATATTTATATTTATATTTATATTTATATTTATATTTATATTTATATTTATATTTATATTTATATTTATATTTATATTTATATTTATATTTATATTTATATTTATATTTATATTTATATTTATATTTATATTTATATTTATATTTATATTTATATCTATATTTATATTTATATTAATATTTATATTTATATTTATATTTATATTTATATTTATATTTATATTTATATTTATATTTATATTTATATTTATATTTATATTTATATTTATATTTATATTTATATTTATATTTATATTTATATTTATATTTATATTTATATTTATATTTATATTTATATTTATATTTATATTTATATATATATTTATATTTATATTTATATTTATATTTATATTTATATTTATATTTATATTTATATTTATATGTATATTTATATTTATATTTATATTTATATTTATATTTATATTTATATTTTTATTTATATTTATATTTATATTTATATTTATATTTATATTTATATTTATATTTATATTTATATTTATATTTATATTTATATTTATATTTATATTTATATTTATATTTATATCTATATTTATATTTATATTTATATTTATATTTATATTTATATTTATATTTATATTTATATTTATATTTATATTTATATTTATATTTATATTTATATTTATATTTATATTTATATTTATATTTATATTTATATTTATATTTATATTTATATTTATATTTATATTTATATTTATATTTATATTTATATTTATATTTATATTTATATTTATATTTATATTTATATTTATATTTATATTTATATTTATATTTATATTTATATTTATATTTATATTTATATTTATATTTATATTTATATTTATATTTATATTTATATTTATATTTATATTTATATTTTTATTTATATTTATATTTATATTTATATTTATATTTATATTTATATTTATATTTATATTTATATTTATATTTATATTTATATTTATATTTATATTTATATTTATATTTATATTTATATTTATATTTATATTTATATTTATATTTATATTTATATTTATATTTATATTTATATTTATATTTATATTTATATTTATATTTATATTTATATTTATATTTATATTTATATTTATATTTATATTTATATTTATATTTATATTTATATTTATATTTATATTTATATTTATATTTATATTTATATTTATATTTATATTTATATTTATATTTATATTTATATTTATATTTATATTTATATTTATATTTATATTTATATTTATATTTATATTTATATTTATATATATATTTATATTTATATTTATATTTATATTTATATTTATATTTATATTTATATTTATATTTATATTTATATTTATATTTATATTTATATTTATATTTATATTTATATTTATATTTATATTTATATTAATATTTATATTTATATTTATATTTATATTTATATTTATATTTATATTTATATTTATATTTATATTTATATTTATATTTATATATATATTTATATTTATATTTATATTTATATTTATATTTATATTTATATTTATATTTATATTTATATTTATATTCATATTTATATTTATATTTATATTTATATTTATATTTATATTTATATTTATATTTATATTTATATTTATATTTATATTTATATTTATATTTATATTTATTTTTATATTTATATTTATATTTATATTTATATTTATATTTATATTTATATTTATATTTATATTTATATTTATATTTATATTTATATTTATATTTATATTTATATTTATATTTATATTTATATTTATATTTGTATTTATATTTATATTTATATTTATATTTATATTTATATTTATATTTATATTTATATTTATATTTATATTTATATTTATATTTATATTGATATTTATATTTATATTTATATTTATATTTATATTTATATTTATATTTATATTAATATTAATATTTATATTTATATTTATATTTATATTTATATTTATATTTATATTTATATTTATATTTATATTTATATTTATATTTATATTTATATTTATATTTATATTTATATTTATATTTATATTTATATTTATATTTATATTTATATTTATATTTATATTTATATTTATATTTATATTTATATTTATATTTATATTTATATTTATATTTATATTTATATTTATATTTATATTTATATTTATATTTATATTTATATTTATATTTATATTTATATTTATATTTATATTTATATTTATATTTATATTTATATTTATATTTATATTTATATTTATATTTATATTTATATTTATATTTATATTTATATTTATATTTATATTTATATTTATATTTATATTTATATTTATATTTATATTTATATTTATATTTATATTTATATTTATATTTATATTTATATTTATATTTATATTTATATTTATATTTATATTTATATTTATATTTATATTTATATTTATATTTATATTTATATTTATATTTATATTTATATTTATATTTATATTTATATTTATATTTATATTTATATTTATATTTATATTTATATTTATATTTATATTTATATTTATATTTATATTTATATTTATATTTATATTTATATTTATATTTATATTTATATTTATATTTATATTTATATTTATATTTATATTTATATTTATATTTATATTTATATTTATATTTATATTTATATTTATATTTATATTTATATTTATATTTATATTTATATTTATATTTATATTTATATTTATATTTATATTTATATTTATATTTATATTTATATTTATATTTATATTTATATTTATATTTATATTTATATTTATATTTATATTTATATTTATATTTATATTTATATTTATATTTATATTTATATTTATATTTATATTTATATTTATATTTATATTTATATTTATATTTATATTTATATTTATATTTATATTTATATTTATATTTATATTTACATTTATATTTATATTTACATTTATATTTATATTTATATTTATATTTATATTTATATTTATATTTATATTTATATTTATATTTATATTTATATTTATATTTATATTTATATTTATATTTATATTTATATTTATATTTATATTTATATTTATATTTATATTTATATTTATATTTATATTTATATTTATATTTATATTTATATTTATATTTATATTTATATTTATATTTATATTTATATTTATATTTATATTTATATTTATATTTATATTTATATTTATATTTATATTTATATTTATATTTATATTTATATTTATATTTATATTTATATTTATATTTATATTTATATTTATATTTATATTTATATTTATATTTATATTTATATTTATATTTATATTTATATTTATATTTATATTTATATTTATATTTATATTTATATTTATATTTATATTTATATTTATATTTATATTTATATTTATATTTATATTTATATTTATATTTATATTTATATTTATATTTATATTTATATTTATATTTATATTTATATTTATATTTATATTTATATTTATATTTATATTTATATTTATATTTATATTTATATTTATATTTATATTTATATTTATATTTATATTTATATTTATATTTATATTTATATTTATATTTATATTTATATTTATATTTATATTTATATTTATATTTATATTTATATTTATATTTATATTTATATTTATATTTATATTTATATTTATATTTATATTTATATTTATATTTATATTTATATTTATATTTATATTTATATTTATATTTATATTTATATTTATATTTATATTTATATTTATATTTATATTTATATTTATATTTATATTTATATTTATATTTATATTTATATTTATATTTATATTTATATTTATATTTATATTTATATTTATATTTATATTTATATTTATATTTATATTTATATTTATATTTATATTTATATTTATATTTATATTTATATTTATATTTATATTTATATTTATATTTATATTTATATTTATATTTATATTTATATTTATATTTATATTTATATTTATATTTATATTTATATTTATATTTATATTTATATTTATATTTATATTTATATTTATATTTATATTTATATTTATATTTATATTTATATTTATATTTATATTTATATTTATATTTATATTTATATTTATATTTATATTTATATTTATATTTATATTTATATTTATATTTATATTTATATTTATATTTATATTTATATTTATATTTATATTCATATTGATATTTATATTTATATTTATATTTATATTTATATTTATATTTATATTTATATTTATATTTATATTTATATTTATATTTATATTTATATTGATATTTATATTTATATTTATATTTATATTTATATTTATATTTATATTTATATTTATATTTATATTTTTTTTTTTTTTTTTTCTTCACATAACATTTATTTGACACGGCACAAATACAATTTAATGTTTAACGGCGCCAATTATATCTGATGACTTAAAAACTAAAGCAAATTTTTTATCCTCGCTGCCGACTACGAGCTGAAATTAAGTCTAACTTAAAACTAGCATGGGATTTCCAATCAGTGTTTTGTTGTTCAATGGTCGTCTGATAATCGTCGAATGGCATGTATGGATTCGTTCTGCTGAGCCACGATGTCGTGAGTTGGGACAGAGGCTCGTAGTCCTTGGGTCCTGGTTCTGTTGTGCGAGGTCTGGTTGCTGGTTTTGTGCTTAAGGTTCAAACGTGTTCTTGTCGTTTTGTTGGGTGTAGACGGAGGGGAACGGGACTAGACTGGGGCGTGGATGGATTTCAGGAAAACGTATATAAGGGACATGTAGGATAGGTCACGGCTCGCCAAGACATCACGAACAGGAACAGCCGGCTGTCTACCCTCGGCCTGCAGGGAAGCTATTAATTTAGACCTGGCGTCACGGTGTACAGGGCATGACCAAACCACATGCTCTATGTCGTGATAACCTTCACCACAGGCACAGATACCACTTTCCCCGAGCCCAACACGACGGAGGAGCGCGTCAAATCTATAGTGATTGGACATAAGCCGGGACATCACGCAAATGAAATCCCGACCTACATCCAACCCCCACGGGTTCGTCGATACTTTGGGAATTATGGAATGTAACCACCTTCCCAATTCCCCTCTGGTCCAAGCATTTTGCCAACTGATGATCGTATTCTGACGTACAAGTGCGAAAAATTCATTAAAGGCAATTGGTCTTTCATAAATATCACCGTTTGTTGCGCCCACCTTAGCCAAAGAGTCCGCTTTCTCATTACCCGGTATCGAGCAGTGAGAAGGGACCCACGCTAAGGTAATCTGAGTAGATTTTTCGGATAAAGCACTCAGATGTTCCCGTATTTTCCCCAGGAAATACGGAGAGTGCTTAACATCTTTCATCGATCGGAGAGCCTCAATGGAACTGAGACTGTCCGTAAAGATGAAATAATGGTCCGTGGGCATTTTTTCGATAATCCCTAGGGTGTACTGAATTGCAGCTAATTCTGCGACGTAAACAGAAGCAGGATTATCGAGCTTATGGGAGACGGTTAAATTGAATAAATTAAATGAAGATACCGAAGCCAGTGGACCCATCAAGAAGTGATCCGTCAGTGTAGTACATATTGTCGCAGTTGATGTTTCGATATTTATTGGAAAAAATTTTAGGGATCTGCTGCACGCGTAAATGATCCGGGATTCCACGAGTTTCTTCTATCATGGATGTATCGAAAAACACAGTAGAATCAGAAGTATTTGATAAGTCGACACGATTTGGAATATTCGAAGAAGGGTTAATATTTTGGGACATGTGATTGAAATACAATGTCATAAAACGGGTTTGAGAATTAAGTTCGATTAACCTTTCAAAATTTTCAATCACGGGACGGTTCAAGACCTCACATTTGATTAGAATACGAGAAGACAGGCTCCAGAAGCGGTTTTTCAATGGTAGTACTCCAGCTAAAACCTCCAAACTCATCGTATGGGTCGACTGCATGCAACCTAAGGCGATACGCAAACAACGATATTGTATTCGCTCCAGTTTGATCAAATGTGTGTTTGCTGCGGAGCGGAAGCAGAAACACCCGTATTCAATAACAGACAATATCGTTGTTTGGTAAAGCCTTATAAGGTCTCCTGGATGGGCTCCCCACCATTGTCCGGTTATTGTACGAAGAAAATTCACTCTTTGTTGACATTTTTTCATCAGATACCTCACGTGACAACCCCAGGTGCCTTTAGAGTCGAACCAGACACCAAGATATTTGTGTACCAAAACCTGAGAAATCGTTTTACCCATTAATTGTGTTTGAAGCTGAGCAGGTTCATGCTTCCTAGAAAAAACTACTATCTCAGTCTTCTCCGGAGAGAATTCGATACCTAGCTGTAAAGCCCAAGCAGACAAATTGTCCAAGGTATCTTGCAATGGTCCTTGCAAATCGGCAGCTTTGGCTCCTGTAACAGAGATTACACTGTCGTCTGCAAGTTGTCTTATCGTGCATGAATTTGCCAGACATTCGTCGATGTCATTTACATAAAAGTTGTAAAGAAGGGGGCTTAAACATGAGCCCTGGGGAAGACCCATGTAGCTAATGCGAAAAGTTGCCAAATCGCCATGCGTAAAATGCATGTGCTTTTCGGACAACAAGTTGTGCAAAAAATTGTTCAAAATTGGAGAAAATCCTTGTCGGTGAAGTTTACCCGAAAGAATGTCAATAGAAACGGAATCAAAAGCCCCCTTAATGTCCAAGAACGCAGACGCCATTTGTTCTTTACGAGCATACGCCAGCTGAATATCTGTTGAAAGCAACGCAAGACAATCATTCGTCCCTTTGGCACGGCGGAAGCCAAATTGAGTTTCTGATAGTAGACCATTTGATTCGACCCAGTGGTCTAAACGACGGAGTATCATTTTTTCCATCAATTTCCGGATACAGGATAGCATTGCAATCGGCCTATAAGAGTTGTGATTAGAAGCTGGTTTCCCTGGTTTTTGGATGGCGATCACCTTCACTTGCCTCCAATCCTGCGGTACAATGTTTTGCTCCAGGAACTTATTGAACAAGTTCAACAAGCGCCTCTTGGCATTGCCGGGTAGATTCTTCAACAAGTTGAATTTGATTCTATCTAATCCAGGCGCGTTATTGTTACAGGACAGGAGGGCAACTGAAAGTTCTGCCATCGTAAAAGGTGATTCTATCGCGTCGTGGCCCGGAGACGCATCGCGAACAATATTTTGCTCAGGAACAGAGTCCGGACATACTTTCCTGGCAAAATCAAATATCCACCTACTTGAAGACTCTTCGCTTTCGTTGTTCGTTACGCGATTCCGCATTCTTCGGGCTGTGTTCCAAAGAGTGCTCATCGATGTCTCCCTCGACGTCTCGTTCACGAACCGACGCCAATATCCACGTTTCTTTGCTTTAGCCAAACTTTTAAGCTTGGTATCAAGCTCCGAATACCGTAAATAGTCGCCAGGTATACCTCCCGTCTGGTAGGCCTTAAACGCGTCGGATCTTTGCGTGTAGACATCGGAGCACTCTTGGTCCCACCACGGAGTGGGAGGCCGTTCTTTGATCGTTACGCCGGGATATTTCTTCGTTTGGGCTTGCAACGCGGCGTCGAGAATCAAGCCCGCGAGGAGGTTGTATTCTTCAAGTGGTGAATGATGTTGAATCGACTCGACCGCTTTTGAAATCATTTCCTCGTATAACTTCCAATCGACATTTCGTGTGAGGTCATACGGAATGTCAATTGGTCGCATGCGAGTTGACCCGTTAGTAATTGAAATAAGAATAGGCAGATGGTCGCTACCGTGAGGATCGAGGATTACCTTCCATGTGCAATCCAACCGTAGCGACGTCGAACATAAGGATAGATCCAAAGCGCTTGGGCGCGCTGGAGGTTTCGGGATACGTGTCATTTCACCGTTGTTTAAAATAGTCATGTCGAAGTCATCGCAAAGGTTATAGATTAAAGAGGAGCGGTTATCATTGTATGGGGAACCCCAAGCCACGCCATGAGAGTTGAAGTCTCCCAAAATCAAACGTGGCGAGGGAAGAAGTTCTATTAAATCAAAGAGCAGCCGTTGCCCAACCTGTGCTCTGGGGGGAATATATATTGAGGCAATACAAAGCTCTTTACCTTGTATTGTCATTTGACATGCGACAACTTCGATGCCTGGAATCGAGGGGAGGTTAATACGATAGAAAGAATAGCACTTTTTAATCCCTAAAAGTACTCCTCCATATGGGGTGTCTCGATCAAGGCGAATAATATTAAAATCATGGAAGTTGAGATCAATATTTGAAGTAAGCCAAGTTTCACAAAGGGAAAATGCATCGCATTTGTTTTTATTTATCAAAACTTTAAACGAATCAATTTTTGGTAAAATACTTCTACAATTCCACTGTAAGACAGAGATAGAATCCTTCATATACGCAGTTGAATTAGGCATCGAAGGATACAATCGCTGCAAGGAGAGGCCATTGGGCAGTCAACTGCTTCAAAAATGATCTAACTGTTGGGAGGAATGCTGTAAGAAAAATTTTAATTGGATCGGGTACATTGAAAGTTTCAAAAATCCAGTCCACAATGTCAGAAAATTTCACTAATCCAGAGTTTGTTTCATCAACTGGGAGTGTAAAAGGAGCAACTGGGGTTTTAGATGTTCCTGGCAGTGCTGGGAACTCCTTCTGGGACTTTAAATTTGCCAGCCCAGGAGGAGTTTGCTTCGGTTTTTCCGCAGCACTGTTTGGTTTGTTTGTAACCTTCATTTCACTTTGAGAAATCTTAGGACCTTTTCTGGGAAGTTTAGGAGAGGAAACACTTTTCCTCTTTCTAGACTCCCCAGGATTGGCGTAAGATGCTCCCGCTGGTGAATCGT
This sequence comes from Wyeomyia smithii, assembly GCF_029784165.1. Taxonomy (NCBI): domain Eukaryota; kingdom Metazoa; phylum Arthropoda; class Insecta; order Diptera; family Culicidae; genus Wyeomyia; species Wyeomyia smithii. The sequence goes on from NC_073695.1 coordinate 141,156,720, forward strand.
CAGAATCGGTTTCCTCAGAGGGCAACAGATCGAAGGGGTTCGAAGTAACGGGAGAAGTGGTAACGGTCTTCTTCAGCATGTCAGCGTAGGAACGCTTTGAACGCTCTTTGAGAGACCGTTTTATTTTATCCCTGCGCTGCATGTACACCGCACATGTCGAGAGCTCATGCAGATTTTCTTCGCAGTGAATACACTTTTCAGCGTTAACACTGCAAGAATCTTCCGCATGAGACTCCCCACACTTGCCACAACGTGCCTTATTGCAGCAGTAGGCGGCTGTATGGCCTAACTGCTTGCAATTCAGGCAGTTCATGACGCGGGGCACGTAGAGCCTCACAGGGAGACGAACCCGGTGGATCGAGACGTGGCTTGGTAGTGCAGACCCGGCGAACGTAACTCGAAACGAGTCTGACGGAGTGTATACTGTTTTGCCACCGATGATCGATGCTGACCGCAATTGCTTGCAGTCGAGCACCTTTACTTCGGGACACGTTTTGTTCTTAAAGCACCCTTTGGCACTTTGCAGTATACACTCGACGGACAGACTCGAATCGGTTATGACACCGTCGATCTCCACGTCTCGTGCGGGTATGTAAACGCGATACTCGCGTGTGAAGAGCTCAGAGCAAGCTATATCGTTGGCCTCTTTCAGGTTACCGACCACGACACGGAGCTTGTTAGGCCGGACCTTGGAAATTTCGGTCACGCCCTTGTACTCCTTCGTCAGGTCTTTAGAAATCTGCAAGAGGTTCAACTTTTTCGATTTCGGTCCTGCCTTTGGCCGAAAATAAACAGTATAGCT
>NC_073695.1:141162521-141215021 GCF_029784165.1 Wyeomyia smithii
CAAAATGAGAGACTAGTAGTTGACAACTGGAAGATTTTTCTGAGGAAGGTAATAAACAAGCGACATGTAGAACTTACCTTCAGCGTAGATGGAACATCGTTGAGAGCTCTCAACGAATGCGAATTTGTCCTTGACTTCAAATTTGGGAACGCTCCTATCAGGAAGAAAAATCCTAAAAAGTCACAGGAGGAAAAGATGGACGTTGACCAAAACTCGGAGGCTACCCGTATTATTGCACGGACCCAAGTATCAGGAGACAGAAAAGTGGCAAGACTCGCTACTAACGAAGTCCCTGGAACAAGTGGAGTCATTAATGCGGTAAGGACTCTACACAATAATAATGAGGCCAACAGTATCAGGACTCGTGATGAAACTGATGAGACGATATAGTGGGTGGAAACAACACTAATCAAAATGTCCCAGGGCGGATCGATGTCCAGAATACTGAAAAGACTCATTCGAAAAACAAGCGTAACAAAGATGACTTTCCAACAGGCAACAACGACTGCGGAATAGTCACTGGAAATCTTGAAAATGATAGTTGACATGGCCATCACATCCAACATCAATCACAGCATCAAATTTATCCAAGCAAATCTCCATCATGCAAAGGGGGCTAGCGCAGTACTTTGCAAGAGATTCGCTCAAAGCAAACTGGATATTGCTTTCATCCAGGAGCCATGGTCGTATAATGGAAAAATACTGGGTCTTGACATTAAATCGTGTATGACGAAACACAGCAATCTCTCAGGTGTGCTATTGTTACTAGCAAAAAAAAATAATATTATACCTATTACAGAATTTATTAAACGTGATATTGTGGCGGTAACTATACAAATCTCCACCACACGTGGTAAAACTGAAATCTACATAGCTTCGGCATATTTTCCTGGAGACATAGACGAGGCGCCTCCACCAGAAGTTTCAGCATTCGTGTCATTCTGTAAAAATCAGAACAAAGCATTCATCATAGGTTGCGACGCAAATGCACATCATACAGAATGGAGCAGTAACGATATAAACAAAAGAGGTGAGTGCCTACTAGAATACATAACTAAAAATAATATAGATATTTGCAATAAAGGGACTGACTTCACTTTCATGAACTCCATAAGACAAGAAGTCTTAGATTTAACACTCTGCAGTAACACCCTTTCGGAAAGAATACATAATTGGCATGTCTCCAATGAAGTATCCTTATGCGATCACAGACATATTTTATTCGAATACAGAACAAAAGACATTATCAAAGAAACTTTTAGAGACCCCAGAAAAACGAACTGGGGGCTATACTATTCTTATCTATTAGCGGGAGGCAACTTCCCGAATGATATTATAACCACAAACAGAGAACTTGAAAATGTCTCTGTTCAAGTAACAAATAGAATCATCCAAGCGTATAACAACAGTTGTCCGATCAGGATTCGATCAACAAACAGGGATGTTCCATGGTGGAACACCAGACTAGATAATCTAAGGAAGCAGGCACGAAAAGAGTTTAATCGCGCAAAGCGCACCTCACAGTGGGATGCATATAGAACAGCTCTTACTACGTACAACAAAGAAATAAGGAAATCTAAACGTAAAAACTGGAGGCACACATGCGAAAATATCGAGAGTACTCATTTTTTTTATAGGGGGGGGGGGGGAGTTTGTAATGGTTTAATTATGTACTAAAATATCTATTCAGAATTAGTATTGTGTGTTCTGCCACAAATGGTGACATTTCAACACTGTTATATATATTTGTACGCTTTTTAGTATTATTGAATGTTATTAGCTTTCGCAGTTAAGATAATGTAATTGTAGGAAAATTATTAAACCTACTTGTCAAGAAAAAAAGGAATAAAGGGAATAAAACGAAACTTAAAATCAACTTAAAACTATCTTACTGACTATAGAGTGAGCTAATCGTTGCAATTGAGGATTGCAACGATTTTTGTCGGAATTTGTTGATAATTTGGCTTGACATATTTTCTAATGTTTCTAAATTAATGAGCCTATGTAGCTCGTTCGTGCTAAACCAGGGAGGACGCTTCAAAATCATTTTCAAAAGTTTATTCTGAATCCTTTGAAGTGTCTTCTTCCTGGTTGCACAACAACTTGTCCAGATGGGAACTACATATAACATTGCTGGCCTAAAAATTTGTTTGTAAATTAACAGTTTATTCTTGAGACAAAGTCTAGAATTCCTGTTGATAAGAGGATATAAACATTTGATGTACTTATTGCACTTTGACTGGATATTTTCAATGTGCTCCTTGAAAGTAAGATTCTTATCATATATTAGCCCTAAGTATTTCACTTGATCAGACCAATTTAAGACCACACCGTTCATCTTAATAACGTGGTTATGGGTGGGTTTGAGAAATGAAACTCTTGGCTTATGAGGAAAAATAATTAACTGTGTTTTAGAAGCATTATGGGAAATCTTCCTTTTCTGCAAGTATGAAGAAAATATATCTAAACTTTTTTGTAGCCGACTGCATATAACACGAAGGCTTTTTCCTTTTGCGGAAATGCTTGTATCGTCACAAAACAGAGATTTCTCACAACCTGGTGGTAAATCAGGAAGATCAGAAGTAAAAATGTTATATAAGATTGGGCCCAAGATACTCCCCTGAGGCACACCAGCTCTAACAGGCAATCTATTAGATTTACCATTTAGATAGTTAACCTGGAGAGTGCGGTCAGTTAAATAACTTTGTATCATTTTTGTAAGGTAAAGCGGAAACTGAAATTTGACATTTTAGCAATTAAACCCTTATGCCAAACACTGTCGAATGCCTATTCTATATCTAAAAGAGCAGCCCCAGTCGAATAGCCTTCAGATTTATTAGTTCGAATCACATTTGTTACTCTAAGTAACTGATGAGTAGTGGAATGCCCATGGCGAAAACCAAACTGCTCATTTGCAAAAATTGAGTTCTCATTAATATGTGTTATCATTCTATTAGGAATTATTCTTTCAAAAAGTTTGCTAATAGAGGAAAGTAAACTAATTGGTCGATAACTTGATGCCTCAGCTGGATTCTTTTCGGGTTTTAAAATTGGAGTGACTTTGGCATTTTTCCATTTCGTAGGAAAATGTGCTAGTGCAAAGCATCTGTTAAAAATTTTTACCAAGAAATTTAAAGAGTTTTCGGGGAGTCTTTTGATGAGGATATAGAAAATCCCATCATCTCCTGGTGCTTTCATGTTTTTGAATTTTTTGAGAATAGTTCGCACCTCATTCAAGCTTGTCTCCAATACCTCTTCGGAAAGAAATTCTTGGGTGGTGATCTGAACATACTTTTGGTTTACTTCATTTTCAATAGGACTTACTACGTTCAAATTGGAGGTATGAACACTCTCAAACTGCTGAGCAAGTTTTTGAGATTTTTGTTCATTCGTTAGAAAAATGCAATCACCATCTTTAAGGACTGGAATGGGCTTCGAGGGTTTCTTAAGAAACTTCGAAAGTTTCCAGAAAGGTTTTGAATAAGGTTTTAGTTGTTCAACTGCTCTCATGAAATTCTCATGTCGTAAGAGAGTGAATCTATGTTTAATTTCCTTTTGTAATTCTTGAAAAATAATTTTCAAAGCAGGATCACGAGATCTTTGGTATTGACGTCTCCGTATGTTCTTCAAACGTATAAGAAGTTGAAGTTCACTGTCAACAATTGGTGCATTAAATTTCACTCTTGCCTTAGGAACTGATAAATTCCGGGCATTGAGTATTAAGCTGCTAAAATTTTCTAATGCTCTGTCAATGTCAGCACTATTTTGTAAAATAATATCATCATTCAAATTTTCCTCGATCGTAGAACGATATCTATCCCAATTAGTCTTGTGATTATTTAACACAGATCTAGTGGGATTTAAAATAGTTTCATGGGAAATAGAAAATGTTATGGGGAGATGATCAGAATCAAAGTCAGCATGAGTTAATAAATCACTGCATGAATGGCTTTGATTTGTTAGTACCAAATCAATTGTAGATGGATCCCTAATAGAAGAATAACATGTAGGACCATTTGGAAATAAAACTGAATAAAATCCAGCCGAGCAATCATTAAACAATATTTTTCCATTGGAATTGCTTTGAGCATTATTCCAAGATCGATGTTTCGCATTAAAATCACCGATGATTAAAAATTTAGATTTATTTCTTGTGAGTTTTTGCAAATCTCCCTTGAAATAATTTTTTCGCTTCCCAGTGCATTGAAAAGGCAAATACACTGCGGCTATAAATAAAATGCCAATACTTGTTTCAATTTCAATTCCCAAACTCTCGATAACTTTGGTTTCAAGATGGGGTAAAACACGATGTTTTATTCGACGGTGGATAACTATTGCAACTCCACCACCGGCAACATCAATTCTATCAAACCGATGAACTATAAAATTTGGGTTCTTTTTTAGTTTAATATTTGGCTTTAAAAGCGTTTCAGTCACAACTGCCATATGCACATCGTGGACTGTTAAAAAATTGAAAAATTCATCCTCTTTCGCTTTTAAAGAGCGAGCATTCCAATTTAGAAAATTTACAGCATAATTTAAAATCATTGCTGAATTTCAATTTCATAACAATATTAGTTGTAAATTTTATACCTTCTTGAACAGCCTCGTACATCGAGTTACAGTTCAACAAAACGGACATTAGCTGCAGCATGGATTGTTGCAGGTATTCAATCTTTTCGGGAGTTGGATTACCTAAACCTAAACCAATACTGGCTGATTTTTCAGCACCAAACACGAATGGTTTGTTACTGTTTGAGTTTGAAATATTACCTGAAAGGACACTGGCATATGAACAGCCTGGTGTTGCCTGAACAGGATTATTTTTCTGAAATTTGTTATCTGAATTTAAATCATTACCTACAGACACACCTGCTAATGATGCTGGTGATGCCTGAACAGTACTGAAAGTCTTTTGATTACCCACATTGACATAGGTTGTTTAGAATTCCTACGTTGTCTAGAAGCAATAATTTTTGGCCTTACAGGACAATTAAAGAAATTAGATTTGTGATTTTCCACACAATTTACACATTTGAAACTATAAGTGATCTCTTTCACTGGGCAGATATCTTTCGTGTGACTAGTGTCACCACAAATCATACATTTTGCAGCCATATGGCAGTTTTGAGTTCCATGACCATAGGCTTGACAATTCCGACATTGCGTAAGATTATGGATTCCTCCATGTCTCTTGAAATTTTCCCACTTTATTCGCACGTTGAATAAAACACGTGCTTTTTCTAAACATTTTAAATTATGTACTTTGGTACGATCAAAATGTACTAAGTAATTTTCCTGGTGTATTCCAGTTTGAAAAATTTTGGCATTTGCCTTTCGTTTCATCATAATTACTTGGTTGGGGCCAAAACCAAGTGATTCTGACAAACAATCTTTGATTTCATCAAAACTTTCATCATTTGAGAGACCTTACAACACAGCCTTAAACGGACTCTCGTTTTTGGCATCAAAAGAGTAAAATTTATACATCTTTTCAGTCAAATACTGTAAAAGATCTTTATGGCCATCAAAAGATTCGGCCAAAATACGAATTTCGCCTTGGCGACCAATTTGAAAATTAACTTTCTCATTCGATAGAAATGATGAAAGTTCTGATCGAAATGCTTTAAAGTTTGCTACAAATACCACAATAGGTGGAACTTTAACCTTCTTCATAACGGCTTTATGCTCAGTATGAGAAGTTTGGAATTCTAGATCCCCAACAGAAGAAAGAATATCATACCTGTTAGTCGAAATTTCAGTGTCACTTGGAGGAGATGCCTCACGTTTCCTTGAAGCCGCATCAAAGCGAGCTTTTTTACTTTTTCCAGGCATAACTGGACAACTTCACTACACTTTCACTTCACTATAGAATTTAATAAGAAATATCTCAAACCAAATTTATCCACTAAACACTCGTTAACTTTAAAAACAAATTTATTACTTTGCCTTTCAACAGGTAGTCTTTTAAAAAGATTGCCTGTTGAAAGCGAAAAACAAAATTTTAATATCTCTCGGTAGTCTAAGACTTAGCCTCGAGCTGTTGGTAAAATGCGACCGTACTGTAGGACAGTTCAAGTCGATCTGATTCACAAGATCATTCTAATGGCTTAGGCACTTTGAAATATAACAGCGGAGCTTTCACCACCACACGTGGTAAAACTGAAATCTACATAGCTTCGGCATATTTTCCTGGAGACATAGACGAGGCGCCTCCACCAGAAGTTTCAGCATTCGTGTCATTCTGTAAAAATCAGACAAAGCATTCATCATAGGTTGCGACGCAAATGCACATCATACAGTATGGAGCAGTAACGATATAAACAAAAGAGGTAAGTGCCTACTAGAATACATAACTAAAAATAATATAGATATTTGCAATAAAGGGACTGACTTCACTTTCATGAACTCCATAAGACAAGAAGTCTTAGATTTAACACTCTGCAGTAACACCCTTTCGGAAAGAATACATAATTGGCATGTCTTCAATGAAGTATCCTTATCCGATCACAGACATATTTTATTCGAATACAGAACAAAAGACATTATAAAAGAAACTTTCAGAGACCCCAGAAAAACGAACTGGGGGCTATACTATTCTTATCTATTAGCGGGAGGCAACTTCCCGAATGATATTATAACCACAAACAGAGAACTTGAAAATGTCTCTGTTCAAGTAACGAATAGAATCATCCAAGCGTATAACAACAGTTGTCCGATCAGGATTCGATCAACAAACAGGGATGTTCCATGGTGGAACACCAGACTAGATAATCTAAGGAAGCAGGCACGAAAAGAGTTTAATCGCGCAAAGCGCACCTCACAGTGGGATGCATATAGAACAGCTCTTACTACGTACAACAAAGAAATAAGGAAATCTAAACGTAAAAACTGGAGGCACACATGCGAAAATATCGAGAGTACTCCAGTGGTTGCTAGGTTACAAAAAGTTCTTTCACAAGATCATTTTTTTTATCGGGGGGGGGGGGGGTGTTGTAATGATTTATTTATGTATTAAAATATCTATTCAGAATTAGTATTGTGTGTTCTGCCACAAATGGTGACATTTCAACACTATTATATATATTTGTACGCTTTTTAGTATTATTGAATGTTATTAGCTTTCGCAGTTAAGATAATGTAATTGTAGGAAAATTATTAAACCTACTTGTCAAGAAAAAAAAGGAATAAAGGGAATAAAACGAAACTTAAAATCAACTTAAAACTATCTTACTGACTATAAAGTGAGCTAATCGTTGCAATTGAGGATTGCAACGATTTTTGTCGGAATTTGTTGATAATTTGGCATGACATATTTTCTAATGTTTCTACATTAGTGAGCCTATGTTGCTCGTTCGTGCTAAACCAGGGAGGACGCTTCAAAATCATTTTCGAAAGTTTATTCTGAATCCTTTGAAGTGTCTTCTTCCTGGTTGCACAACAACTTGTCCAGATGGGAACTACATATAACATTGCTGGCCTAAAAATTTGTTTGTAAATTTATAGTTTATTCTTGAAACAAAGTCTAGAATTCCTGTTGATAAGAGGATATAAACATTTGATGTACTTATTGCACTTTGACTGGATATTTTCAATGTGCTCCTTGAAAGTAAGATTCTTATCATATATTAGCCCTAAGTATTTCACTTGATCAGACCAATTTAAGACCACACCGTTCATCTTAATAACGTGGTTATGGATGGGTTTGAGAAATGAAACTCTTGGCTTATGAGGAAAAATAATTAACTGTGTTTTAGAAGCATTATGGGAAATCTTCCTTTTCTGCAAGTATGAAGAAAATATATCTAAACTTTTTTGTAGCCGACTGCATATAACACGAAGGCTTTTTCCTTTTGCGGAAATGCTTGTATCGTCACAAAACAGAGATTTCTCACAACCTGGTGGTAAATCAGGAAGATCAGAAGTAAAAATGTTATATAAGATTGGGCCCAAGATACTCCCCTGAGGCACACCAGCTCTAACAGGCAATCTATTAGATTTACCATTTAGATAGTTAACCTGGAGAGTGCGGTCAGTTAAATAACTTTGTATCATTTTTGTAAGGTAAAGCGGAAAACTGAAATTTGACATTTTAGCAATTAAACCCTTATGCCAAACACTGTCAAATGCCTATTCTATATCTAAAAGAGCAGCCCCAGTCGAATAGCCTTCAGATTTATTAGTTCGAATCATATTTGTTACTCTAAGTAACTGATGAGTAGTGGAATGCCCATGGCGAAAACCAAACTGCTCATTTGCAAAAATTGAGTTCTCATTAATATGTGTTATCATTCTATTAGGAATTATTCTTTCAAAAAGTTTGCTAATAGAGGAAAGTAAACTAATTGGTCGATAACTTGATGCCTCAGCTGGATTCTTTTCGGGTTTTAAAATTGGAGTGACTTTGGCATTTTTCCATTTCATTGGAAAATGTGCTAGTGCAAAGCATCTGTTAAAAATTTTTACCAAGAAATTTAAAGAGTTTTCGGGGAGTCTTTTGATGAGGATATAGAAAATCCCATCATCTCCTGGTGCTTTCATGTTTTTGAATTTTTTGAGAATAGTTCGCACCTCATTCAAGCTTGTCTCCAATACCACTTCGGAAAGAAATTCTTGGGTGGTGATCTGAACATACTTTTGGTTTACTTCATTTTCAATAGGACTTACTACGTTCAAATTGGAGGTATGAACACTCTCAAACTGCTGAGCAAGTTTTTGAGATTTTTGTTCATTCGTTAGAAAAATGCAATCACCATCTTTAAGGACTGGAATGGGCTTCGAGGGTTTCTTAAGAAACTTCGAAAGTTTCCAGAAAGGTTTTGAATAAGGTTTTAGTTGTTCAACTGCTCTCATGAAATTCTCATTTCGCAAGAGAGTGAATCTATGTTTAATTTCCTTTTGTAATTCTTGAAAAATAATTTTCAAAGCAGGATCACGAGATCTTTGGTATTGACGTCTCCGTATGTTCTTCAAACGTATAAGAAGTTGAAGTTCACTGTCAATAAATGGTGCATTAAATTTCACTCTTGCCTTAGGAACTGATAAATTCCGGGCATTGAGTATTAAGCTGCTAAAATTTTCTAATGCTCTGTCAATGTCAGCACTATTTTGTAAAATAATATCATCATTCAAATTTTCCTCGATCGTAGAACGATATCTATCCCAATTAGTCTTGTGATTATTTAACACAGATCTAGTGGGATTTAAAATAGTTTCATGGGAAATAGAAAATGTTATGGGGAGATGATCAGAATCAAAGTCAGCATGAGTTAATAAATCACTGCATGAATGGCTTTGATTTGTTAGTACCAAATCAATTGTAGATGGATCCCTAATAGAAGAATAACATGTAGGACCATTTGGAAATAAAACTGAATAAAATCCAGCCGAGCAATCATTAAACAATATTTTTCCATTGGAATTGCTTTGAGCATTATTCCAAGATCGATGTTTCGCATTAAAATCACCGATGATTAAAAATTTAGATTTATTTCTTGTGAGTTTTTGCAAATCTCCCTTGAAATAATTTTTTCGCTTACCAGTGCATTGAAAAGGCAAATACACTGCGGCTATAAATAAAATGCCAATACTTGTTTCAATTTCAATTCCCAAACTCTCGATAACTTTGGTTTCAAGATGGGGTAAAACACGATGTTTTATTCGACGGTGGATAACTATTGCAACTCCACCACCGGCAACATCAATTCTATCAAACCGATGAACTATAAAATTTGGGTTCTTTTTTAGTTTAATATTTGGCTTTAAAAGCGTTTCAGTCACAACTGCCATATGCACATCGTGGACTGTTAAAAAATTGAAAAATTCATCCTCTTTCGCTTTTAAAGAGCGAGCATTCCAATTTAGAAAATTTACAGCATTATTAAAAATCATTGCTGAATTTCAATTTCATAACAATATAAGTTGTAAATTTTATACCTTCTTGAACAGTCTCGTACATCGAGTTACAGTTCAACAAAACGGACATTAGCTGCAGCATGGATTGTTGCAGGTATTCAATCTTTTCGGGAGTTGGATTACCTAAACCTAAACCAATACTGGCTGATTTTTCAGCACCAAACGCGAATGGTTTGTTACCTGTACCCTGTTACCCTCCTTCATAACGGCTTTATGCTCAGTATGAGAAGTTTGGAATTCTAGATCCCCAACAGAAGAAAGAATATCATACCTGTTAGTCGAATTTTCAGTGTCACTTGGAGGAGATGCCTCACGTTTCCTTGAAGCCGCATCAAAGCGAGCTTTTTTACTTTTTCCAGGCATAACTGGACAACTTCACTACACTTTCACTTCACTATAGAACTTAATTAGAAATATCTCAAACCAAATTTATCCACTAAACACTCGTTAACTTTAAAAACAAATTTATTACTTTGCCTTTCAACAGGTAGTCTTTTAAAAAGATTGCCTGTTGAAAGCGAAAAACAAAATTTTAATATCTCTCGGTAGTCTAAGACTTAGCCTCGAGCTGTTGGTAAAATGCGACCGTACTGTAGGACAGTTCAAGTCGATCTGATTCACAAGATCATTCTAATGGCTTAGGCACTTTGAAATATAACAGCGGAGCTTTCACTTCCACCGCCACAGAAACTTTGAACCTAATGATGGAGGTACACTTCCCAGGATCCTCACCAGTCGTGAGCGAAAGTGCGACTTCGTTGGAATCATACACTGGATCAGAAACGACCAGCATAATTATTTCCAATGAACCCAATTAAATTGTAGGTGCAGCTGGGCAAAATATGACCAGAGCAAGTCGTATTTTTACTCACGCGAGGGTTGAATGGGCAATAAATTCGTTTGCACCATATAAATCACCAGTTTCTGACGAAATCCGTCCTATCATGATTCAAGAGGGCAAAGGAAGTTTAACCTCTTGCTTAACTGAGATGTTCAAAGCAAGCTTAAGGTTAAAATATATTCCAAAAAGCTGGCCCCAAGTTCGTGTTGTCTTTATTCCGAAAGCTAATAAAAAGGACTAAACGAGTCCAAAATCGTTTAGACCAATTAGCCTTTCGTCATTCATGTTGAAATTGATGGAAAAACTCATCGATGACTATATAAAGTCAGAATATCTGAAGCCAAAACCTTTGAATAAATATCAATTTGTTTATCAGCATAACAAATCCACAGTAACAGCACTTCATGCACTAGTAACAAAAATTGGAAAAACATTCGAAGCCAAAGAAATTATGCTAGCAGCATTTCTAGACACCGAAGGCGCTTTTGATAATGCATCCTATAATTCAATGAAAGGTGTTATGATAAAACGTAACTTCGACAAAACTATCGTTGACTGGATATTTGAAATGTTACAAAAGAGAGAAAGAACTTGCAATCATGGAGGCTCAACAGTCACAGTAAGGACTGCAAAAGGATGCCCACAGGGAGGGGTTCTCTCACCCCTGTTGTGGTCATTAGTGGTTGATGAACTGTTGACTGAACTAGAATGACAGGGTTATGAAGTAATTGGTTTTGCGGACGATATAGTAGTTATAGTTCGTGGAAAATATGAGTATGTAATCAGAGATAGACTCCAACATGCTCTAAATTTAACTACAATGTGGTGCAAAAAAGAGGGACTTACGATAAATCCAATGAAAACTAACGTTATTCTATTTACACGCAGGAAAATAGTACGAGGGTGGTATCCAAGAGTCCAGTGCTCTGATCAATCCTTTTTTCTACCGAACACAAAAATATCAGTCATTCAATTTCATCTTATCCGTTTTGTGCGAGACTTCGTACACCGTTCGTCTCTCCGAGCTGTCGCGTTCAATTTCGTTTTCCGATTGCAAAATAAAACGAACGGGCATTACGATCATCTCTTTTCCTCTCTAGTGTAGAATCCTCGCAATCCTGTTCGCACTACTTTATGACGATTTTTTTCGCATTTTCCTTTTGTTCAATATCCATTGATTTTTAGTGGCAATGAACGACCGGAAAAAAATTCATTTGACCGGCAGTCGCTGTATGCTTCTGATGCGTATGTTCTGTTACAGCGTTTTGGTGGCTGGAGGCGCTTGTTTTTGTTGTTGTTGTTGTTAATGTTTAGCGATTATGGAAAAGTAAGGTGTTGAAGCTGTTTGATTAATTCTTCATACATCTCTCAAAGCATCCATGGAAATCAAAGCATCGCGTTTGGACATGAGTAGTGTAGTTACATCTGCCAACGCGGCTAGCACTTTATGTTGCGCAGCTCGCGTCGCGGCGGTACACAGTGGGGCGGCTCCATACAAATGCTGGCCAAGCGAAAAATTATCTTCAAATCATGGAAAATACATGGTTTTTATAAAATTTTGGGACGCTGAGTACGAATTTGATATTATTTTTGCATTAAAATGCGTATTTTTGACGCCAGGGAAAATTTCATGTTTTTTATATATATTATATGAGGAAAATTTTGTGATTAATTATACTGAAACTTGTTCGAAAACGTTGTTATTATCAGACTAATATGAGCCATTTGTTATTATGTAGACGGTTTGCAGTGTACAATTCAAATTTACATTTTTGAAATCCGACATGTGCCGAACACTCGTTGTTTCTCTTCGAAAGAAAGGTACTCTGCGCAACTCTGCGCAAGATCGGACTAGATGCATTTTAAGGCATTTTTTCCAAGCTATCTTTTAAAACTAGTGCCAATAGTGCCAAACCCTGCCGTTCAAACTTTAAACGCTGTTTTAAAAAAAAAACGTAATTTTTTGATTCCGTCAATTTATACATATATACATTATCCAATGATGAGGATTATACATTATCCAATGATTAGGATTTATTCTCCACCAGTTTATAGACAACTTTTACTTAGACGTCATCAAGATTCAAGTTACTCTTGGGGCTCCAGCTAATTTCGCAACATTGCATTTTTTTTTTCAAGAAAAACGCTAAAAAACGCTGACTCAGTACACTTTGAAAAATCATAGAAAATTCAAATTTTGTCGTAATGCTCTAAAAATTTGGATCCTGTCACTTCAATAGTATACAATAGGGCGGTTCGATTTGTAGGGGATCAAAAAATCGCTTAGGCACATATGATTTTCGGATTCTAGGGATCAAAATAAGATACTTTGCTCAAAAAACCATACCTCTAAAATGAATTCTGATGTCCCTTGTACTAACGTGTAGGTACCCAAAAGGTCAAATTTCAAAAAATCCTGTTTTGACCCATTTTTAGTGCCCCAATCGAGTCCAAATGTATGACCGACCCCCACTAACTTTAGAGGGCCGACCCACCCATGCTAGTGTTACCCCCCTGGGACCCCCGTAGGGGGTCTCCCATACAAAAATATTAAAATATATCAAAAAATCACCATTTTTGGCACTTTATATGACAAAAATCAGTGAAATGGCTATTATTTTTCCGCACAAATGAAGTTTCTAGGAAAAAAATGTTTTTTTTTTGTTTTTGGATTTTTGTTTTCTCCTGCTTCGCATGGGATTCGGTCCTGAGTCTTCAGCGCATACATACACAATTACACATATTTCTGAGCCATTCTCATTGCAGATGGCGTTTGCAGTTGGCGCCCTTTTGAACATAAAATCGTATATCACTCTGTTACATCATATGTAATATTTTTATTTCGACCAGTCAGGCGAGCACCGCTGGTATGCTACCACAACGGCTACCACGCACGGACGCTCCGTTTCCACTGTTCCCACGCACACTGTGGAACCAGAGTGAATAAATAGAGTGACGCAGAGTCTGAAACCAGAAAAACCAAACGAACACTGCAAAGTCGGGTGTTTTTCGTCAATGAAATAGTCTGCTGGGAGGCAACAAAAATCCATCCACTGTTTCCTCACAATCGGATTCTTCGGGAACCGAAAAAAACTCACATTCCTTACTGTTTTTTGTTATTACACAAAACGCACTTCATTTTATCTATCTCTATCAAACTTTATCAAACGAACTTGTTTTAAATTTAAATACAATAACTATCTTTTCACTCTGACAATAACAACACTCCGTTGAAGTCAACTGGAACTTGAGCAAAAAGGGGCTGCCAGAAAAATATTTTGGTGGAAACATAAAAAAACCGTGTTGCTGTTTTGACTGAATTTCTCTCTGCGTCACTCTATCTATTCACTCTGTGTAGAACTAGTGTAGGTTTCGTATAGGATAGAAACGTCAACATAAATCATTCTACATCGTCCGCCAAAGAGTCAACACCTAAAATAAAAACCTGAAAGTAAAAGTGAAAATTGTTAAAGTCAAAATATATTTTTTTTTAGTTTACAATGAACCCGCAAGATGAAATAGCAACAACATCATCAGCTATCAAAAACCCAATGAGTCATATACCCAAGCATGATGTTGCTGTTTTTGGTGTGTCTTCTGATTTGAATGATATTAATTTACCAACCGATCTGGATATCTTGAGATATTATTTTTACTTAAGCGAACGTGCAAAAACAGAACAAAAAAGTTTTCTTATAAACAATTCTCTAATCACGTAACAGATAGGTTGGTTGGAATTTGGGAAAAACTTGGTATGGAAATAATTTTAAAAAAATATGTTGCTGTTAAATTGAATAGATTGGTTGACAAATACCAATCCGAAATTAAGAAGACAAATAGAGACCTTTTAGTGTTTACCGGTACTCTGAACGAAATTTTTTATATTGGAGCATGTAAATGCGATTTGACGGCAGCTCAATGTATCTGCGGTTTGGTTCCAGAACGCCTCAAAGACTTTATGCACGATCAACATAAACAGAGAAGACTAATAATTGATGCATTTCTGATGGAAATTGAAGAGCAAGGGACATCGTCATCAATGCCAACAATGCCAACATACGAAGATCCCGATGATACAACATACGTAGACGTATCGATGACGGTTGATGAAGATGTTATGAATAGAAGCACAAGTTCACAATACACAGAAAGATACGATCGTTTTAACTTTGCCTTGATGTGTGACAGATTTGGTGTGTCTGATAGAGTAGCGTCAGCATTGGCAACCAGTCTTTTCAAAGATTTTGAAATGAAAGATCAGCATGGCGAACCTCTCATCATGGATAAATCGAAAGTTCGTAGAGAAAGAGAGAAATGCAGACGAATAGTGCTCCGCAAAAGGTTTGATGATTCCAGTTTAATAGCGTTTTCATTCGACGGCAGAAAAGATGATACTTATACGAGAGAAAAAAATGATGGTAAGTATCATAGTAGGATGGTAAAAGAACCTCACCTTGTTATTTTGAGAGAACCGAATTCTCGATTGATTGGTTACGCAAGACTGGTAGAGAAAAGTGCTGAATACAAAACAACAAAATTGAATGAATTTTTCAACGATAAAAACATATCTCTGGATGCATTGATTGGCATATGCACTGACGGTGAGCCAACAAACACTGGCACACACGGTGGAATTATACGAAGATTCGAATTGCTGCTAAAAAGACCATTGCATTGGTTTGTTTGCCTTCTACACTTCAACGAACTTCCGTTTCGACATTTGTTTGGGGTTTTGGATAAATCATCCACCACTGGACCAACATCAACAACCGGGAAACTAAGCAAGCAAATTGAAAATTCTGAAGCTCTTCCGGTAAGTCATTGCTATCACTCATTTATTATAATTTTCTAACATTTTGAATGGTGAAATCATAATAAATTTATTTAATTATAATATATTTTTAGGTGGTGAGCGACTTTCAGAGAATTGCGTTGGAAAATATGCCTCCTGTTGCAGAACAGCACGAATATTCCACCAATTCGCAGTACTTATACGACATGGCACATGCAATTTCTAATGGCGTGGTTTCTGTGGATCTGGCTAACATAAAACCAGAGAAAATTGTACATTCTCGCTGGCTCACCAAGGCCGCTAGATTATTACGATTATATGTGACAATGAAAAAACCACCTAAAAATTTAAGAATTCTGGTTGAATTTATAATTAAGGTTTATGTGCCAATGTATTTTAATATCAAGTATTACAGCTCTGTCGTGTACGGTAGTGTATTATTTTTCAAGTACATTACTTGGGCACAATTTCTGGAGCCAAATTTACGCACTGTTGTCAATCATGTAATTAAAAATAATCCATATTTTGCACATTCGGAAAATATCTTGCTATCAATGTTGTTTGATGATAGGAAAGAGGTGCGCGACTCTGCTATCAAGAAAATTTTACGATATCGAGACAATGTTGAAGACCCATCGGAACTTAGAGAATATAAAAAACCAGATATAAACTTCCATTGCTTCGATTACACGAAAATGATCGATTTGACTGATAAAAATAACGTATTTGAACCACCATTCACGCGAATCATTCCGTATGAAACATTGATAGCATATTAAAATGAAAATGATTCACCATTTACTGATCCGCATATTCCATTACATATACAAGGAACGGAACAACACGTTCAACTGCTAGCTAGCGTTTCCAAACGAGTAATATCGGAAAATGTAGAGGCTGTTATGGAGGCGACATTAGAGAGTCGTGCGAAATTGCCCAGTGTTGAAACCAAAAAAGACTTCAAACAATAATTTTTTAGTTTCTTTCCTATGTTCTGATCGAATAAATTTTTAAAGAGAAAACAAAAATCCAAAAACAAAAAAAAAACATTTTTTTCCTAGAAACTTCATTTGTGCGGAAAAATAATAGCCATTTCACTGATTTTTGTCATATAAAGTGCCAAACATGGTGATTTTTTGATATTTTTTTATATTTTTGTATGGGAGACCCCCTAGGGGGGTCCCAGGGGGGTAACACTAGCATGGGTGGGTCAGCCCTCCAAAGTTAGTGGGGGTCGGACATACATTTGGACTCGATTGGGTCACCTTAAATGGGTCAAAACAGGATTTTTTGAAATTTGACCTTTTGGGTACCTACACGTTAGTACAAGGGACATCAGAATTCATTTTAGAGGTATGGTTTCTTGAGAAAAGTATCTTATTTTGATCCCTAAAATCCGAAAATCATATGTGCCTAAGCGATTTTTAAATCGACCCACCCTAGTATACAACTATAGGAAGAATATAATTGAAATGAAATTCACATTTTCAATTTTGGGTCGATGGCCAGCGAATCCCCACTGTGCGGTGGTGTACTTTGTCCGAAGTTAATTTAGATTTTCGCATCGCTAAGTACAGGTCACACTCGATTATATATAGTCTCTGATTTTTTTCCACTATATATAATCGAATTTTATATATAATCTAATCAGAGAAAAAATGTATTTTATTCATTTTACATGAATGTTTTATTATTTTCGAATAAATAGGA
The DNA here is from genome assembly GCF_029784165.1 of Wyeomyia smithii. Lineage (NCBI taxonomy): Eukaryota > Metazoa > Arthropoda > Insecta > Diptera > Culicidae > Wyeomyia > Wyeomyia smithii. The sequence continues at coordinate 141,179,780 of NC_073695.1, forward strand.
AGAATTTTATTTTTGACTCATCCCCCTAAAAGTCAGCAAACACAGTTCTTATGAAAATTATACATATATCTTGTAGTTATTCTTGTAGTTATTCCTGGGGTCAAATGGAAAGAAAAAGTTAGATCAGTATATATTGATTTGTCAACTCGTTCGTTTTTAATTTCTCAAATTTTTGAAAATTTTCAAATTATTCGTTTGTTCCTAATTTTTTTTAATTTCTTTTTTTTATTTTTGAAATTTTTTTTATTAAGGTCATTTTATTTAGGGTTTTTCAATTTCTTTTAATTTTTAAATTCCAAAAACCAAAATTTTTCATTGTTTTTAATTATTTTTTATTTTTTCCCCTTTCTATCAAGCGTAACGTATTTTCTGGATGTTCTCTTACGAAATGTTCGCTCTAGATCACATTTGAAATTTAAAAAAAAATTTTTTGCTACTATATATACTGCCGTTCTTATGCACGCTGGGACAACTATGCTTGGAACGGCAGTATAATCGAGTTTGAAATTATATATAATAGAATCATATGCATATAATCGAGTCAATATAAAATCGAGTCTCTATATAATCGAATCCGACCTTTATATCATCGGCCTAACAGATAGATACTTTTGAATTCGATAGTTATCAGGAGGCTAATTTTTCAAGTCAATTTGTATGCGGGAAATTTTTTTTTCGTTATACATTAATAGTGTTCTTCATACATTGTTGATGATCCTATTCATGCATCAAACATCAATTTTGAAGTCCGCCTGCTTCGCCTTCGCCTTAATCCGCTCCTGGGTACCAGAAACAACTAACAACTCACAACTAAAATTGAGCTAGTTTCAACAATTCAATTTCGGTGGCCTCTAATGTTTCTGCTGATTTGCAATCTACCTTCAATTTTTTGCATCTAAAAAAACACAGTTTGTAAGACGGTTATCAACCAATACATCACAAAACTATCAACTCAATTGTAGAACGTGATTTGTCAGGGCATAAGGATTGTCTTTTTCCACTATTTATGCATAACGAATCAGAAAAAAAAATTGACTGAAAAATTAGCCTACTGATAACGATGGATATAAAAAGAATAGAGTATATATCGGCTTATCTGTTGGGCCAATGATATAAGCGAAGCAAGAATCTGAATAAGCTTCGGAAAAATATAAAGCCGCGCGCAACGCAACATATGGTAAAATGCTAGCCGCGTAGGCAGAAGTAAAAACACTACTTGTGCCTGTCGGCGCTTTGCGACGCATAACAACGACGGACTTCAGCATTTCGCATGAAGAAATATTCAAACATCAACAACAACAACAACAAACTTCTCCACCAAAAAATAACGTGCATCTGTAAGCAGTGCCCCAATCCCATCCGATGCAGCGAAAAAGCATTCATCGACCGTTTTTTGACCGTTCAGACAGCCAGTCAAGAACCAGTCGGGAACGAGAGAAACGAAAATAAAACACGCCACATGCTGCCGATCATACTCTAGTTTGCTCCGTTCAACATAAATTCAAATGATCGAGCAAGAGAGTTTTAAAATCGACTTCTCCGAAACTGCGGTCGCTATCGTTAGAAAAAAAATCGTCACACGAGAGAAAGAGAAAAACTTTTTTTCGTTCGCCCGATCGTTTCTGCCGTTCAATTCAAACGAAAAAAGCATGTGCATTCATCGCAGTCACAATCAAATTTCGATCCCTTCTCAAGCACTGTCCAAGACACGACCGCATGTTTGACGTAGGACTACGATAGTTTTATATTTCATTTAGAGAATTCAGACTTTGTTCGATTGGACCACGTTTCACTTTCGACACGGTTCAGTTTTGGCATGGTTCGTCTTTGGCACACATAAGCCAAAAACGAGCGGTTATGTTTAATCATAATTTATAGTTATCTTGTTTTGCTTTTATCCAATTTAAGCTCATCAACCATCAAAAGAAAGGCATTTTGTCCATTATGTTGCCGAAATGGAATACCGGAATCAGTAAGACGGTTCCGGAGATATGACCGGAACAAGTTCCAGTAAAATAATAGACATAATCAAAGCAGTATTGAGTACCGTGCTATACCTCTAATTACTCGGGAGGGTCATATCAAGCGTCTCGGTCGTAAAGGCTGTCATCGTTGCGTTCCGGATGCTTACAGATTATTGAGGCTAAATCCATCAAACGACACCTCTAACGACTTACAATCCTAAAACTAGTTCATTGGTGGCCATATATTGTTAAGGTCATATGCCATCAGAAAGGCATAAAAAGAATAGCGTTTATTTTAACATGGTCCGATTTTGACAACTGAAAAATATCTGAATATTTATTTGCAGACATCTATTTAGGAAGAAAAAAAAATACTGTTTTTAACATTGATGAATACTTTTCATCCTAATGCAGTCAATTTTCTTTAACATGCGAAAAGGCAATTTTTTATATAGGTCTTAATTAAGAACGATTTAGTAGAAAGTAAACTTCCTTTCATCCTCAAATGCGCTTGTGAAAGATAGCTCACTTACCGATTCCAAAGCAGCATCATTGCCGGTTTCTCACAACTACTAAGCAATAATGTCACATAAAAAATCCCGTATTTACTAGTTCGTTGGAAAAGTAACGATAAAGAGTTGTAGTTTTTAGTGTTTCCTTCAAAAATAAACCTAGCTCGGTTTGATAAACAACATCAACCTCTCCAATTGATATTTGCATAATGTTGTTCAATTACAAGTCCGGCAATGACAGGTTGTGTTTATATGTTTAGTATCTAAATAGTTTCTTCCAGATGCTGATGTAATATTTTTGTAATTGAAAAATACGAATATGAATGTTTAAGACCTAACGTCAGGATGCATATTATATGGTTTTTCTCTATGCCACAACCACGTAATGCAACTAGGATTATCATATTGAATTAAATTTATATAACTGGAAAAATATAACCATCAGTACAGCTTGAACGAGCTATCTGAACTATCTGTTTAAAAATCTTTGAGAAGCATATTGATTTTCTATTGTCTTTTAAATAGCCTATAGTTGGTCATTTAAATAAATCTGAGAAAAACAGAGTGTAGAATTCAAAAAGACAGCAACCCGATGCAACTTCAAATTTTAGGAATTTGAAAGTAGTTTTTATCATTAAACATGGATATGAAAAACACTACGGTTGCAGTTCAAATGCCATCTACTCGTCACGACAACCAAAACGAAATGAGCAACGGGGAAGCAAGCTTCTGATTAGTAGAATGTCGTCGAAAAGATATATTAATTATCATATTACAATCTTTCGCAATATTCTACCTGTCGATTAAGACAGTGTTTGAAATCTGTTCAGGGGTAGTAATACAATAGGCACTTTAAGACAATGAGAAAACATCTGTTGCAGCTATATAAAGCGAGCTCGTGATTGGTAAAAAGCTGTGAAACTGAACTAGAAAAAGTGGATTTCAACTGAACTTTTTACTAATTTACTGTTCAATGTACAATGTACAATATAAAATGATATGCCTGATATGATATGATAATTATTGTATCACATGCTTTGGCAACCGTCGTCCTTCGATCAAAGCATTGGTGGTCAAAATCCGTTCAGTTGTAATCACATATTGAATGCAACATCCAACATCGTGATATACTGTTGTGTACAGAATTATTTTATCCCCGGCCGCACAGCGTAGTGTGCGAACACGCACCACTGTACGTCGACAGCAGCTACATTGTTACCACTTGCCTTGACTGCACACAAATGGTAATCGAGTACTACTGCACTGACGACGAGCGACCGTCTTCTCATACAAGGCTTGGTGCAGTACTGTTGCCTGTGCCAGCATGTTTTCCTTCAAGACATCAGTTTAAATAACATTATCACAGCAGATCGTTTAATTGTCTAATGAAGGAGGTTGTTACGAACTTTCCGTAAAAGCTTCACTTTCAAGACATCAAAATAGTCTAGGTTCATAGAAGCAAATATTAGTTGACCTGTTGGGATGGGGAGATTCTGTCAATTTTTTTTTGCCACTGATATAGAGGTTGTCATAGCAGGCTGTTGGTGTCCACTCATGAAGTCTGTGCCAGGGATGCTCGCATGTGATTGGTACATTGTTCGTGAAAATACGACCTTGAAATTTTTCATCAATTTTCACTATTTAACAATTAAGTAACAATGATATATGAAGAATCACAAAATTGTCCATCATTTTATTAATCCAACGACGTATTGATTATTGTGATCCATCATGTGGTTACATCAGTATTACCGTTCGAAATCTTCCATTCCGACGTTACATCTGGGTTTTTAGTTTCTTCAGAATGTATCTCGATATAGTGCTGTTAGACGTAGTCCTACGTCAAAAATCAAAATTCCTGACTTATGTCTCAATGGAACGAAATTAGAACTTTCTCAAGAGGTTAACTACTTAGGAGTAACTCTAGACAGCGAATTAAACTGGAGCTTACATATGGAAAAAATAATAAATAAGGCTGCCTTATGGATCAGTAAAAAAACCTTTGGTAACAAATGGGGATTGAAGCCAAAGATGATCTATTGGATCTATACAGCTATCGTTAGACCCAGAATAACATATGCGTCCTTAGTATGGTGGCCAAAAACAAATGTCAGGTATGCTCAAAAGAAGCTGGAAAAGTTGCAAAGACTTGCCACAATTTCCATCACTGGAGCAATTCGAAGTACTCCTTCAAAGGCACTAGATGCTATGTTAAGCTTACTTCCATTGCATCCATTTGTACAATAAGAAGCAGAAAAAAGCGCACTAAGGCTACAAAGAACAAAAAAGTTCCTTGAAGGAGACCTTAGGGGACACCTCTGTATACTTGAAAATTTCAAAATCAGTGCAATGTTATCTCAGGAAGACTGGATGGATAGGCAGTACAACTTTGAACGACTATTCCAAGTGACTGAGCCAAGTCGCACTGAATGGGAATCAGGTGGGCCTAGCATTCAACCAGGCTCAATAGTGTTCTACACGGATGGCTCCAGGTTAAACAATAGGGTTGGCGCTGGGGTGGCAGGCCCTGGAGTCAATCTATCAATACCTATGGGAGAGTGGCCAACAGTATTTCAAGCAGCAATACAGGCAATAATTGAATGCGCTACAATTTGCTTACGACGTAACTATAGACATACAAATATATGCATTTTTTCGGATAGTCAAGCTGCACTAAAAGCACTGAAATCCGTTTCCTGTTTTTCGAAATTAGTATGGTATTGTATTCAATTGCTACAGCAGGTGGCTAGAAATAGTAAAGTAAACTTATTCTGGGTACCTGGGCATTGCGGCATTGAAGGGAATGAAAAAGCTGATCTGTTGGCGAGAAATGGATCAATACAGTTGTTCATAGGGCCAGAACCGTTTTGTGGGATCTCAGAATGTGCCCTCAAAATGGAACTTAAGAAGTGGGAACAATCAATGATAGAAAACATTTGGAAAAACAATAATTCAGCTCGACAATCGAAAAAATTTATTGCACCCCAAAAAACAGTAACCCAGCGATTGCTCAGTATCTCAAAAAAGACTTATGTACCTTCAGTGGCCTTGTAACGGGACACTGCCCAAGTAAATATTACTTTAAACAGATAGGTAAATTGCAAAATGATGCCTGTCGCTTTTGTAACCTAGATAAAGAAACCTCGGAACATTTATTATGTGACTGTGAAGCACTCTCTCAAAAAAAGGAAGCAATTCTTTGATAAACACTTAATACAACCATTAGATATCTGGATGACTTCTCCCAATAAGGCAGTGAACTTTATTCGTTCAATAATACCTTATTGGGACGATGCCTATATTCAGCAAGTGGAAACCATTCAACCTAATAGTGGTACGACACCCTGATAAGGCTTACATCAAATAGGGGCCCGCCACAAAAGATCAAATCTCTGGTCGCAGTGGAAAATGTACCCAACAGGAAAAAAAAATAGTTATTTTTATTTGTAGCACCGTACTATCCTCTCGGTAGTTAGACATTTTGCTGTCAGAATACTTTTTAATGAAAAAAAAAGTTGTTCACAAGCCCGCGATGAATAATTTTCCGGAGGGTCCCAAATGAAAGGTAAAAAGCTATATTTTCAAATTGTGAAGATTTTGGCGATGCCCATTTTTTCAAATAAAGTTGTTCTACGATACACGCCGTGCAAGACCTTTCATTTGCAATTAATTTCATGAAAAGCGGTCCAGCCATCTCTGAGAAACGTGAGCGAGAATAAAAATCTGCACATACACACACACATACACACACATACATACACACACACACATACATACACACACACACACACACACACATACAGAAAATGCTCAGCTCGTCGAGCTAAGTCGAGTGATATATGCCATTCGGCCCTTTGGAGCACTTTTATATTTTCAGGTTTTGCAAGTGATTGCTATACCTTTCTAGGAGAAAGGCAAAAATTTAGAACTTGTTATCAAAGGCCAACCTTTTGAATCATCTTAATATGAACGGTTTATTAATACCAGAACAATCAGGCTATCGAGAGCGTCATTCTTGTGAAACTGCGTTGAATTTGGTGTTAGAAAAATGGAAAGAAAATATAAATAAATAAATATAAATAAACAAAATTTATGGTAATATCGCGCAACCGTGTTAATGAAAATGTATCTGTAGAAATTGACAGCGAGACACCTGAAGGCATACGTGAGATGAAATATCTTGGCGTGACTATTGATGACAAACTTAAGTTGAATATTCATATTGACAGTGTCATCAAAAAAATTGCCAGAGAATATGGAATATGGTTTTGCCTTTCTCCTAGAAAAGTATAGCAATCACTTGCAAAATCGAAAACATAAAAGTGTTCCAAAGGGCCGAATGGCATATATCACTCGACTCAGTTCGACGAGCTGAGCATTTTCTGTATGTGTGTGTGTGTGTGTGTGTGTGTAAATGTGTGTGTATGTGTGTGTGTGTATGAGTGTATGTGCAGATTTTTATTCTCACTCACTTTTCTCAGAGACGGGTGGACCGATTTTCATAAAATTATTCTCAAATGAAAGATCTATTTGCCCCATAAGCTCCTTTCAATTTTCATTGTAATCGGATTATAAGTTTAGAGGTTACGTATCAAAATGTAAAAATCACGAAACATCATTATCTCAAAATTTACACAATTGATTTGAACGGAATTGATTTTCAATGAACGGGCTACCTAAAAACCCTTCACTTTTGAATCTCATGAAGATTGAACATGTGGTTCAAAAGTTATGGAAAGAAACGTGTTCTGGAGACTGTTTAATCTCACTTATGTTTCTCAGAGATGGCTAGACAAATTTTCATAAAATCAGTGTCAAATGGAAGGTCTAGCTGCCCCATAAGACCCTATTGATTTGTTTTGCAATCGGACTAATACTTTGCCTGTTATGTTTAAAAATGTGAAATCTAGCTATGAAAAGAAACATATTCCGAAGAATACTTAACTCTTCCCTTACTAACACGCAGTGAATCCTGAGTAAGAATCCCCAGGATAATTTTAACTCGGTGACGGAATCGTGAAAGGAATCGCTAACATGATCCGGAGGATTCCCACTCAGGTTTCTTATTCAAGAATCCTAGAGCCATATACAGAGCAATCCTGAGGATTCTTTTTCCAGGAATCCTTTTCAAGGACCCTCACGAATCCAATGTGAGGAATCCTAGAGAATCTATGAGAATCGTATGTGTTCGTCCGGGTTGCGTACCCGACCCCTCTGGAACCGAAAAAATAAAAATTCTTCAACCTGCCATTCCGCAAGATCTGAACCGATTTTGATCGAACCTTTTTCAAAAGATCACAAATTTATCATAGTTCTGGGGACAGTAGAAGACATTTCGAAATTTTCCGTTGTTCTGGATTTATCGAGGGGAACCATGGGGTAAGTACCGATATTAGATCGATATTTGGCCACTTGCACGACTAATGGCCGTTTCTGTCCGAATTTTTTTTATATTACGCAAGCTAGGTCTCGGAACCATTCCCTGAACCGATTTCCGGAAGTCGGTCAGTAGTGGCCAAAACACGCTCAAGTGGCTAAATACCGATCGCCAGTAGTGTTGTTTTGCAAAAACTTGAAGTTCGAAGTGTCGTAAGCAAGGTTTTGCTACCATCTAGCCTGTGTCTCTGGAAGGGTACTTACCCCTCGGTTCCCCTCGTTCAATCCGGAACAACGAAAAATTTCGAAATGTCCACTATTGTCCGAAAAATAATGATGAATTTGTGATCTTTCGAAAATGGTTCGATCAAAATCGGTTCAGATCATGCGGAACGGCAGGTGAAAGAATTTTCATTATTTTGACTACAGAGGGGTCGGGTACGCAAGTGTTAAACTCACTCACTTTGCTCAGAGATGGCTGAACCGATTTTCACAAAATTCGTGTCAAATAAAAGGTCTAGCTGTCTCATAACATCCTACTGAAATTCGTTGTAATAGGACTGTAACTTTGTCTGGAATGTATCAAAATGTGAAAATCACGAAACTTCATTATCTCACAAACTACACAACCGAATTAAACAATATTGCTACGGGCTAGTTAAGGGTTAACTAAAGAATTTTAAAATGATTAGCCATGTGGTTCAACAGTTGTGAAAAGATACATGTTCCAATAACTTTTCAAATTCATTCATTTTCCCAAAGATGGCTGGATCAGTTTCAGCAATTTTAGTGTCAAATGAGAGGTTTGGTTGCCATTTCATTTAATTATAATCGGACTTTTATTTCAACCGTTATGTATTAAATTCAGAAAATAACGAAAGTCTATCAACTCAAAGATTACACGACTTATTTGAACATAACTACGGGCTGTCTCTCAAACGCACAAATAAAAAATTTCATAACAATTTGATACGTGGTTCAAAAGTTATGGAAAGAAACGAAATTGATTAATCAAAATATATTGTACTATTTTAACGTTCCCAGTATTGCTCGTCATTGAGGTGTTTGAAATTAGGAGTCATTTTTTTATTTCGATAGGGTATCGAACGTTTTCGTCAGTGGTTTACTTCGGCAGGTTTTCTGCAGCAATCTTATGCAAAAACCTGCCGAAGAAAAACCACTGACGAAGACGTTCGATACCCTATTTCTTTAGCACAAATATAACGTCAAATTTCACATTTTACACTTCAATTATTACTTCAAATATAACATTAATATTCTAGGACCCAAAGAGTGAATATACCTTTATTGAATTGAATTTGGCAATTTTAGGTTGTTTTCCAGAAACCATAAGTCGCAAAATCTTTCTCCATCTGTGAAAAATACTGACTTTGCTAAGCCGTATGCAAAGTTTCATTCCAATATGGTCGATAAAATTGTTGCGAATTTCCAGATCATTCGACACGATTTTGCTCAATTGATCTCACAACCAATTTGATAGCTTACTTATTCATTAAAATTTGATAAAATTTGTAGTTTTCTAATATCTTCATTTTGATCAATTCGTTTCCATTTTCCTTACCGCCTTATTTAATTTCATGCATTCCTATGGCCCAGATGAATGTTAAGAATTTCCTTAGTTGAATGTTTCGATTCTGCTGTTGATGTTAATGATCTGACTTTTTTAATTTTTTTTGATATGTAATTATTATTTTCAACGCTTAAGATTTATTCTTACTTTCTGCATTGTGTCCAAACTATTATGTGTTTTTAATACTAATAAACCAAGTTAATTTTAAAAACATCCATTCGGGTTCAATGCATATTGATTTTATTCAATTCTTTTTTTTCTTATTTTATCATTATTATTATTATTATTATTATTATTATTTATTTGTAAAGTCATCTGACACAGGTATGGTCTTAATGATAAAATAAATCTAAGTTACAAACACAATTACACTAAACATCTTAAAATAGTTGTCGTCTGCAAGAGAGTCGTCGTTTGAAGGCATCAATCGAAATCCTAAAGTCGAAAAGTTCGTAGACAGCATTAAATTGTGCGGCCATAAATCGAATTGGATTAAACAGCCCATAGTTCACTCTACTGGGGGTAAAGGGCTTTTTAAGGCTCAAAACATTGCGTCTCGGTGGTGGTCGGGCGTGGATAATGTCTTCGCAGGGAGCTGTTGGCGCGGTGTGCCATGTTCCGAATCCGAACGATTGCGAAATTTTATTGAACCGTAGTCTTCAAATTTACGAAAAAAATATTCCTTCTGGCCATGTTGACGGTTCAAGTGCTTTAGATTTTACTGCGGGATCGATACCAATTTTGAAGGAGACAAAATTCATAGTACTTGTGTCCGTTTCCCTGGGGACCAGCTTAACAACTGTAGGTTCGGTTGTGATTTCCAGATTGGCCTTAACCATAGATGTAACAGCATCGACAGAGACATCCGGGCGAATTCGAGACAGGTACAGCCAAAATTTTTGCTTCTCATCAGCGTAACTACTAGTAGGGACAGACACGATGCTCTCCCCTAAAGGTTTAGATCCTACCTGAGAGTCACTGACGGCCCGGGCTGATCCATCAAGTCCGCGCAGACGCTTATTTGCTCGGCGTATCCCTGGCAAAGGCCAGTTTGGTGTTAATGCGGTTGTTGTTTCGGGGGCAAGCTGTTTAATTTCTTGTCGCAGTTCATCTATTGCGCTTGTAAGCGACGAGAGCGGTGAAGTTTCATCGGCTCGACGAGACATCATGCGAAAGTATGAATTTTCAAAGAGATCTGTGCATTCATCACACATCCAAAACAGATTTTTCTTGTTTGATGCAAAATAATTCGACAGAGCACGAGAGACACCTGAGCACGAATTGTTCATATGAAACATTGCTCCACAATATCCACGGCAGGTGACAAAGTCGATGTCGTTAATTGCATCATTTTATTTTTTACATATTTTTGCCATGACTAGCGGGGATCAGTTCGCCTTCAAGCAGGCAGAACGAACAAAACGAATGATGCTAAACTGCTACTCTACCCAAACAATAGCAATGCCAGCAAGAAGCACTATTTACTGGTGATCGAAAATCCTAAAATCTCGCACTATGACACTGTACTTCACTCTACTGACGATCACAGGTTGATCAATTAAACGCACGAAAGTTCAAATGAATATTTCAGCAAGGTAGAACGGTAAAAATACTGAATCGAAAATAAGCAATAAAATCACGTAAACACAACGATGCAGTGATACAAAAAAAAAGGTTCAAGTTGATTTTACAAATTTTTCAAAATCATGACAAATCCTTTGTTTGCAAAACAGCACGTTTTTTACCGACGGTGCCACTAGTATCTTAACAGACCCGCGGACAGCAGACATCTTCTTTATTACTCCGCTCATAAGTTAGCACACAAAATAACAGAAGAGCAACATTAAGTTGGATCCCGGCAGCTTAATTGAATAATTGTTCAAATATTTCCGAAAGATTTCTCTGAATATAGGTGATGAAAAAGCAATAGTTATTGTTTTTAAAACCTACTGGTTCTGAAAAATAATCCGTCGAATTCGATTTGCTTTCCTTTGAAAGTACATTTTCATTACCGGTATCCTTTTTACCAAAAAAATTACACACATTCACTTTGCGCCTGGTTGGCTACCTGAAATAGCAAGTGTGTTGGCTTAGTTCCCCGAATATCGATATTTACCATATTCCCCACAAGCACGCTCAGTATAGCAGTGACAAACACTGCAAACAGCCAACGCCACTAGCGGCCAGCAGCGTCAACAACAAATAAACAAAACGTAGAACTACGTGAACAATAAAACATAAATTTTTGTACAAACACTAGTAATTATGACCTTAAAATTACATTTTCGTGAACTACAAATTAAGAGCTTTCGATTGATGTATATATCATCGTTGTCCGATTTATTTGAAGCAAAAGCATGTCTCAAGATGACTTGACTCAGTTTTTTGAAAATTTCCCGGAAACCGCTTAACCACAAATTACCACAAATTGGATTTCGAACTCACAAATTAACCACTAAATATTGATGAGCATGAGAGCATGATTGACCGCCCGCGGTTGCTACTCCGTTATTGCCAGATCAGCAGTAATTACACAGAGAACCAATAGATGATGCTTGGGACCAACATGCATCCTCAATGTGTAAAAACTGGTGACCTTAATCTGTTTATTAGGCAATACCAGCGCCGGCCGCATCCGAATGCAGGTCAAAGAAGGAGTTTGTATAGGAAAATGTTGACGTGATACTCGCTTTATGGAAGCCGAGAACACCTCTGCACTTCCACGAGGAATCACTGGGATGTTGGAGAAAGGCAAGGTATACAGCAGGGTTCGTTTTGGTAAACGATGCGCTGATTTCGAGCGTCGGGTTTTTTAGAACAAGTGTCGCGCCACCAGCTATTTGTCAATCCCGAGTACACGTCGGCTGACGTGATTCTTTGGAAGCTATACATCGCGTTTTCGTTAGTTACGGTATTTATCGACCGAAGGAAATTTTCGGCTAAATGGTCACTGTGAGACATGAACACGTATTCTGGGTATACCCCGCGAAATCACTTCATTTCGAAAACGTAAACCGAAGCATTACGCACGACCGCTAATTTCCCTTCTACCGACGCAGACGCTCGGGGACACGACATTTCGATGCGAATGTTACCTATTAAATAGAAAAATTGGCAAATTTTCATGCATACAAAGCCTTAATTATTCAAAAACGCGGATATCCAAATTGGCCAGTATATTGAATTTATTAACAAAATGCCGAACTAGTCAAAATTGAAACACAGTATATAAACCAAAAGCAATAAAAATCGAAAAAGTGAAACATACACACTTAGTCGTGCATTCATGTAATCCCTATTTACAAAACTTTGAACACACAGTCGTGCATTCATGTAATCCCTATTTACAAAACTTTGAAATAGTCACTCAAAAATCAATAATTGTTCAAAAGCTAGAAAAATATTGAAATGAAGCTTGACGAAATACCAACAAAATTATGTGAAAGTTTAAGTATTTAAATCTTGAAAGTATAAGAAAAGATTTTATAAAACTAGCTTATATTTGCTATTTCCCGGAAGATATAAAAATCTACTCAAGTTTCGAAAAAGAATCACTCAACCACTGAGCGAAATTATAAAATAAATCTCGCGTAATTTTTCAGAGGGACCTAAGTAACAATGACAGATTCTCTCGTCTCTCACTTTGTTTCGTTAATTACGTCGTCATCATATATATTTTCTAATCTTTCTTCCCCTTAATCGAGAGATAGTAATACTGTCTTGCTTACTATGCATTGAGTGTTATGAAATATGGAAAAAATAACATTATTATTGATCAAAGAGAAAGTAAACAAAGAGAGCCCCTCAATGCTAGATAGGTCGCTTTGAAAAATTACGCGAGAAATGTTTTTTTTTGTAAATATAAACACAATGCACTTATCTTATACATCGAGTCAGCATTCAGCGCACAAAGCATTCCGTTACTTTTTTTTCACCACTCGCACATAAACAATCACACCGTTTCCTTGGTGATTGTGAGCACTTTCGAGGAAGCGCTCCGCCACCGGATGAAATGGCTGCTTCCAGAAATCATCATATAATTTTACTGGATCATGTCTGGCACAATGTACACTAATCTTCACACATTTATGATTGCAGCTTTCATTTCAAACTGCATAACAATATTCATAACTACACTTTTTCTCTGCAGATGGACGGTCCGAAAACAGTGATAAACGAAGAAGATCCACGCACAACGAATAGAATCATGGACTGCGTGTTGTATGTTTCCAACTTAATTATTCAAAAAAATGTATATGTACAAATATTTTTTGACCGAGCTGAGCAAAGCTTTTTGACAAAATGTTAAACTGGTAACAATTAGTTGCTGTGGTCAGTGTGGACTCATGTTAGCCCGACCCACACGAACTGAACATAATCATACAAAAGAGTACACTATTCGTTCAAAAGCTACGAAATCATAAATTAAATTTTAGTTCAGGTTCATGAATCTTGAAAATAATGAGCAACCCTACTGCGCACACATGCCGTCGCCGAGCAAATTATTGAAAACACAGCAACACTTCTCATCGAATTCATCACGTTTCGACACACACACAAGCAAACTTCAATCGGGAACAACACAAGCAACCATCATCTCTCTTCACGCTTCCCACGCAGCCAACACAAATGTACTAATCACCAATAAAAGCAATATTATGACAAATATATTCTTGGTAATTTTGGTACTTATCTGGCAAATTGGTTGCTCAATACAGTGATTCTCGTCAAAGGAAATCACCGCACTGTCGGGATATAAAATCAAACCTCCTGTCTCTCAAATATATCATGCGAAGCTCGTTTATACTAACGTGTGCTAACGAGTCAAAGCAAATGCCAAAATTCACACATACCACTATGGCGAGTGGCATAGTCTCACACCATTTCGTTAATTTACTTTCTCATTATTGCAAAATTATGTAACTTTCTAATTTCATTCCAATTAGTAAAACGCTATTCAAAAAGGGCTATTATAACACAACACTCTCTCATTTTTTCCCTCGCACCGCTCAAGTAAAGCATGCATATATTTTCACAACACAAATATCTCGCCAATTTCTTCAACACCGCCAGGATCATTCACGAGTAAACAACACCTTTTCGGACAATTTGCACTTTGATTGATAAATTATTCACAATTTTTCAAGCTTCACCTACGACGTTCTTGATAAAGCGATTTGTTAATGAGAAATTTTTTATCATTTATCAGAGAAAACCATTCATAAATCTAAAAAAAGGGCAGAGCAATTTTCACGCGCTACAACTTTGGATCGTGTTGCCAGATCCTCCACAAATTAACCACTAAATATTGATGATGAAAAAATTAAGAAAATTGTTTTGTCAAGCCATCTTGATATATGCCTGTGGGCTAGATTGGGTGTTGGCTCAATTCAGATGTGAATAATGTCCAATTGTTTGAAAGTAGTAGAATAATTAGAACTTGGAGATCTTGGTCGTAGAACGACTTAGAAATTTGTGTTTAATTTGTTTATTCAGTAATTACTGCCGTTTAAGTATTAGAATATTATACAGGATTTTATATCTGTATTGACAAAACTAGTCCGTTTTTTTGCTTCTTTCTGGTTTAATTGAAGTAATGACGAATTATCTAATAGATAAATCGTCTACCTCAAATCTTTGTAGGAGTGAGAGGCGGGACATATTAACGGGCTAGTTAAGGGTTAACTGAAGAATTTTAAAATGACTAGCCATGTGGTTCAAATGTTGTGAAAAGAGACATGTTCCGATGACTTTTCAAATTCATTCGTTTTCCCAAAGGTGGCTGGAACAATTTCAACAATCTTAGTGTCACATTAAAGGTTTGGTTGCGATTTCATTTATGAGCCAGTTCGCGAAGACCGCCACTAGTTCTTGTTTCGAAGTACTCCGATCGGACTGAAACTTTCAGGGTTTGTTTATCTTAATATATAATAGTACAATGTTTTGCATATCAGATTTTTTGAAAAGGGGTAAGTGGGGTGAAAAAGCACGTCAAAAATTGATGTCCAAAAACTGCTGAAAACGTAAAATGGTTATAACTTTGTGTAAACTGAATCGATTTTCATGAAAATTGGCATGTCTATTTTACTCTATGAAGAGAACAAAATGAGGGTTATTAGAAGTTGCTATCAAGAATACATGATGAGATATTCGCATTTTTCTAAAAAATAAAGGTTATTTCTACAGCAGTTTTTCTCTTGCCAACAGATCTAGGATAAAAATCCAAATGAAACGTTTTGTAGTGCAACTCAAGAGCATTTATTTGTTATATTCAAATAAAGCGCTGTTATAACGATGCGTGAGAAAATATAATTTTTCTATAACATGTTTTTGACCATCATTTCGAACCCATTGTGCGAGAAGTGAACCTCCGTTTTGTGTCGTTGTTCTTTATGCACTAATGCACTAATGCAATAGTTTCCAGAATTTGAAGTTTTTGGAAAAGGGTTTAGTGGGGTAAACAAGCTCTTCAAAATCTTGTATTTAGAAACTGCTCAGATCGTAGAATAATTACTCTTGGTTTATTCCCAAAGTTACACGATTAAATGAGAGGTTATTTTTGAAGCTAACGGAAGTAGAAACAATGCCAACAAAGCCATGTGATACTTTTTGTTGAGTTTTTTTTTAATATGTCCTTTGAATAATTTAATGACCAATATCTCATCATGTATTCTCGATAGCAACTTTTAATAACCCTCTTTTGTTCCCTTTATAGAGTAGAATAGACATGCCAATTTTTATGTAAATCAATTCAGTTTACACTATGTTATAACAATTTTACGTTTTTAGCAGTTTTTGGACATCAATTGTTGATGTGCTTTTTTACCCCACTTATCACTTTTCAAAAAATCTGATATTATGCAAAACATTATACTATTATATAGATAGATAAACCCTGAAAGTTTCAGTCCGATAGGAGAACCTCGATACAACTTCCCTTGTAAAGGTGGTTGCGGTTCTCGCGAACTGGCTCAAAATTATAATCGGACTTTTATTTCAACCGTTATGTATTAAACCCTGAAAACAACGAGCTTGAGCTTGAATGACCGCAAATTTCGTAGTTGCTCCTCCGTGATGGATCTGAGCCAGTAAAGTTGCACAGGAAACCACGTATATGGCAACTCGGGATTAGTTTACCATTTTCAATTACAGCAATTCAGTAGCTTCCGCTTCGTATAGGTCCATAACGGCGCCGGCCACGTCCTCACGATCGTTGGGATGAGGAATGAGATTGTAAGGAAGGAGTTGTAGCAGTCGTTGTTGTCGGAGACCGAGTTTACCTCTGCATCTCCGCGACTGCGACGGAAAGGAAGGGTTGCGTTACCGTGGTATGTGACGATGTTGCGCGCGACGTTAACTTATTACGAAGGCGAGCTTTTTCTTTTAAACATCGCGAATTCATGCAAGCGACGCGCGCGGAATCACCCTAAGCTTCCAGGTGTTTAAATAGTGGTCTATTACCAATCCTGCACTGTGGTAGCCGTGATTATTTGAAATTTAAAAATTGCGTAATCGCGATACTATGCGATCGCACGCAACCTACTCTGATTTGTGACACGCTTATATCAAAGCAACGGATGAGTAGTTTCCTGCTCAGCCTGAGACCAACTTTATTTTAAATTTCTACTACTGCGGCGGAATGAAAGGCTTGTGTTGTCTCTGGATATTTGACGGAATCGAACGATGTTGCGCGCGAAACTCGCTTACTGCGAAAATGAACGAGCGATGAGTATTTTTCGTGTCTTGACGCCCACGAAAATCATCTACAACCCGAAGCATCTAAGTATTCATATAAACGCCTATCAATCTCGCATGCCTTCAAGAAAGCAAACGCACTTTGGTATACGCGCTTCTTTGAAAGATATACATCGCGTAGTCATTAGATTTATCAAGATGTTCTTCGACCGAACCTACTCCGGTTTGCAATATGCTTAAATAAATCCAACGAGCCAGTTGTCTCTGCTTGACCGCTCACCGTGAGACACTAATACTATCTTGGTGCATCTCGCGAAGCCATTACACTTCGAAAACTCATAGATGAGTAAAACTTGCCCGGACCGAAGACGTGTTTACACCGGGACATTATGCACAATCACTTTATTCCATCCTACCGAAGCAAACGCGCAAAGATTCCGTGTTTCGCACCGATTCTCTTTTACACGATCATAAAAACGCGAGCGAAATTCACACTGTGGAAGTAAATTAGGACTATCTCGACGAGTTCGTTTATTCGATGAACAAGCTGTCTCCTATTTAATATAAAAATGGCAATAGAACATGCATTCAAAGCCGTAAAAATGCAAATGTGCATATGGAACAGAAGGGAGCTCAAGATTTGTAAACAAAATGCCGAACTAGTAACCAAAATGATAGCTACGTTGTGGACTTATGTCGCGATGTTTCAAGCCGCAACTGAATAACGTTTATGCAATACTATGCATTTGTCAAAAGCTAAGAAATTAGTAAAATAAAAGCAAAAAACCAAATAAAATGTTTGTAACGTTCATGAACCAATTTGGTGCACGAATTATCCATCCCGTGAGCATGTTCGGTGGTTTCTTGAATGCGTTCTTCATGTGTTACAATATAGGGATTCCATACAATGCTACAGTATTCCAGAATAGGTCGAACGTATGTTATATATAATAGTTTGATTGTATATAAAAAATATGGCCGAAGCGTTTTATAAAGTCCAGCATACTATTTGCTTTGTTGATTATTATATTACAATATTCTATGAAAGTAAGTTTGGAGTCTAAGACTACGCCTAGGTCCCTTACGATTTTGCATTTTTCTACTGGTTGGTTTCCTTAGAAAATGTCTGTTGGTGTTGTTACTGTTTTTCTGCTGAAGGCAATTGAATTACATTTTTGCCTTTCTCCTAGAAAGGTATAGCAATCACTTGCAAAACCGAAAGTGTAATAGTGCTCCAAAGGGCCGAATGGCATATATCACTCGACTCAGCTCGACAAGCTGAGCATTTTCTGTATGTGTGTGTATGTGTGTGTGTGTATGTGTGTGTGTGTGTGTGTGTGTGTGTGTGTGTGTGTGTGTGTGTGTGTGTGTGTGTATGTGCAGATTTTTATTTATTCTCACTCACTTTTCTCAGAGATGGCTCGACCGATTTTCGTGAAATTAACTGCAAATGAAAGGTCTCGTTGTCCCATAAGACTCTATTCAATTTCATTGTAATCGGATTTTTAGTTTAGAGGTTATGTATCAAAATGCAAAAATCATGAAACATCATTATCTCGAAAACTACAGAGCCGATTTGAACAAAATTGATTTCAAATGAACGGGCTACCTGAAAAACTCTTAACTTTTGAATTCCATAAATATTAAACTTGTGGTTCATAAGTTATGACAAGAAAGTGTTTTGAAGACTACTTAATCTCACTCATGTTTCTCAAAGATGGCTGTACCGATTTTCATAAAATCAGTATCAAATGGAAGGTCTAGTTGCCCCACAAGACCATATTGATTTGTTTTGCAATCAGACTATTACTTTGCCTGTTATGTTTAAAAATGTGAAATCCAGCTATGAAAAGGAACATATTCCGAAGACTACTTGAACTCACTCACTTTTCTTAGAGATGGCTGACTCGATTTCCACAAAATTAGTGTCAACTAATAAGTCTAGCTGCCTCGTAACACCATATTGAATTTTACTGTACGATTGTACTGTAACTTCGTCTGTAATGTACCAAAATGTAAAAATCACGAAACTTCATTATCTCAGTAACTACACAACCGATTTGATCAATATTATTATGAAATGAGCGGGCTAGTTAAGGATTAACTAATGAATTATGATTGAACACGTGATTTCAAAGTTAGGCTGCCCTATACGTTTCCATTTAATTTGATTATAATCGAACTTAAGCAACCGTTATGTATTAAATTGTTAATAAAACAACGAAAGTCTCTTATCTTAAAGATTACATAACTTATTTGAACATAACTAGTGTCATACGAACGAGTCATCTCTCAAACTTACAAATAACAAACTCCATAACAATTTGATATGTGTCTCAAAAGTTATGGAAAGAAAAAAAATTCAAAGACTATTTAAAACTATACCTGCTTTGATCCATATATGTTTCAAAAACATAAATTAAATGTGGTATTGTACTATTGAAACGTTCCAAATTCATTGATTCCTTGCGATGCGTTTAAAGTCTGCAAATGCACGACGAATCGGCCATAGGATATGATCAAAGTCAAATAACAAATCGTTTGAAATGATTGGTTTTATCGAAATGACAACATCCTCGACTTTTGGTGGAGAAAAAATCCTCGACTTTTGGCTTCTGTACATCACCTTAATTCCGAATATATTCATATTGGGTGATACTCGGTCATTTTCATCAAATTTTCTGGCATCAATCTGACACCGGATATACTCATATTGGGAGGTATTTAGTTATTTTGGTTGTTTTCCAGAAACTAAAAGTGGTTGTCTTTAATTTCAAAATGGTGTCAAGGGTCAATGTTTGGTTTTTATGCATCATCTGGATTACGGAAATATTCATATTGAGTATTATTTGGTTATTTTCGACTGTTTCCTATAAGTTGCCATTTAGCGATTCGAAATGGTGCCTGAGGTCAATTGTTAGCTCATTGCATCATTCTGGTTCCAGAGCTACTCATATTGGATGGTATTTGGTTATTTTAGGCTGTTTTTTACAATCCGGAAATCACCATCTTGGATTTCAAAATGGTATTTAAGATAATTTCTGGCCTCTGAAAGTCATTCTGGTTTAAGAAACACCCATATTGGGTGTAATTCGATCATTTTCCGCTGTTTCCCAAGAACCGGAAGTCGCCAACCTAGAATCCAAAATGTGGTCTGTGGTTGATTTCAGCTGCTGTGTATCATTCTATATCCGTAGATACTCATGTTAGACGGAAATCGGCAATTTTTGGCTGTTTCCAGAAACTACAAGTTGCCATCCTACAATTCATAATGGTGTATGAAGTCGATTTGTGGCTCCAGTGCATCATTACGATTCCGGAAATACCCATATTGAGTGGTATTCGGTCATTTGCCGCTGTATTTCCGAAACCGGAAGTCGCCATCATAGAATTCAAAATGGTATCTGTGGTCGAATTTAGCTCCTGTGTATCATTCTTTATCCGGATATTATTATATTGGTTGGAAATCGGCCATTTTTGGCTGTTTTCCAGAAACCGGAAGTTGCCATCGTACAATCCAGAATATTGATTATGGAACATATTTGTTACCACTAAAAACATTCACCTGCCAAATATGGTTCCATTTAGTTGATTAGTTCGCGAGATGTGCAGAAATTTGTGCAGAAACATGTGCTTACAGAAGAGGGAGGGGCGTCGAACCATTATGGACATATTTATTACCCTTTAAAACATCCACATGCCAAATTCGGTTTCATTTGCTTGGCTTGTTCTTGAGTTATGCAGAAATTTATGGTTCATTTGTATTGGACCCCTCCTTTCCAGAAGAGGAAGGGTCTCAAACTATCATAAGAACCTTTATCGGGACCAAAAACCCCTACATACAAATTTTCACGTCGATCGGTTCGGTAGTTCTCGAGCCTATATGGATCAAACAGACAGACAGACTGACAGACAAACCGGACCACATTTTTATATGTATAGATTACAACATCAATATTTTAGAACCTAAAGAGTGAAAATACAAGTTACAATATCACCGGGGTGTGATACTTTTGAAAAAATAAACCGAATGATTAGGGAGTCTAAAGCAAACTGATTTATTCAAATTGTTTCTACTTAATTCTAGCTATCTATGGAATTGCCTGATGCTAACTCAGCGATCGCACAGAGCAGTGCTGATAAAAGTCATTTTCCCCAGCGAAATTCTTAGAAAATTACAGCCAAACATTTTCAATTTTCACTTCCAATGATCGCAGCACTCCTTCAGATACACTAGATTTTTGTCCTAGTAACGTGCTGTTATACTCAGATGAAATAGATCGCGCGCATCGTTTACGGTTACGGAATGAAATTTGACGACAAATCCAACCAAATGATCTTCACTTCGAAGCGAAAAAGAAAAACAAACAGTCCACTCAACCAGAATAAACCTCACCGAAACACTTTTTCACTGACACTGACCGATGCCTTGACAATCTTCGTTAACTGATAAACTGATTTTGATGTCTTGTTTCCATCGCATGAAATATAATGAGGTGTTTTGACAGTTCACTTCCATGTAAAAAGCGGGAAAGGGGAACTCTGAAAGGATTGTAAAAAAATAATGTTTATGGATACTTCTTTTCACTTTCACTCATGAGTGTCAACAAATATCAACCCTGATGTAATACTCGACTCAGTTCGACGAGCTGAGTATTTTCTGTATGTGTGTATGTGTGTGTGTGTGTCTGTCTGTGTGTATGTGTGTGTATGTGTGTATGTGTGTATGTGTGTATGTGTGTATGTGTGTATGTGTGTGTATGAGTTTGTATGTGTGTGTATGTGTGTGTATGTGTGTGTGCGTGTGTGTATGTGCAGATTTTTATTCTCACTCATGTTTCTCAGAGATGGCTGGATCAATTTTCACGAAATTAATCGCAAATGAAAGGTCTAGTTGCCCCATAAGCTCCTATCAAATTTCATTGTAATCGAATTTTTGGTTTCGAGGTCATCAAAATGTATCAAAATGTGAAAATCGCGAAACAATCATCATCTCAGAAACTAAACAACCGATTTGAACAGAATTGGTTTTAAATGAACGGGCTACCTGAAAAACGCTTAACTTTTGAATTTTTAAATATTGAACATGTGGTTCAAAAGTTATGGAAAGAAACGTGTTCTGGAGACTGCTTAATCTCACTCATGTTTCTCAGAGATGGCTGGACCGATTTTTTTTTGCTTCATTTATTGTATTTGTAGCTAAAAGTTTGTAACAAATTGTTATCAATCACTTGCAAAACCGAAAGTGTAATAATGCTCCAAAGGACCGAATGGCATATATCACTCGACTCAGCTCGACAAGCTGAGCATTTTCTGTATGTGTGTGTGTGTATGTGTGTGTGTATGTGTGTGTGTGTATGTGTGTGTGTGTGTGTGTGTAGGTGCAGATTTTTATTTATTCTCACTCACTTTTCTCAGAGATGGCTCGACCGATTTTCGTGAAATCAACTGCAAATGAAAGGTCTCGTTGTCCCATAAGACTCTATTCAATTTCATTGTAATCGGATTTTTAGTTTAGAGGTTATGTATCAAAATGCAAAAATCATGAAACATCATTATCTCGAAAACTACAGATCCTATTTGAACAAAATTGATATCAAATGAACGGGCTACCTGAAAAACTCTTAACTTTTGAATTCCATAAAGATTAAACTTGTGGTTCAGAAGTTATGACAAGAAAGTGTTTTGAAGACTACTTAATCTCACTCATGTTTCTTAAAGATGGCTGTACCGATTTTCATAAAATGAGTGTCAAATGGAAGGTCTAGTTGCCCCACAAGACCATATTGATTTGTTTTGTAATCAGACTATTACTTTGCCTGTTATGTTTAAAAATGTGAAATCCAGCTATGAAAAGGAACATATTCCGAAGACTACTTGAACTCACTCACTTTTCTTAGAGATGGCTGACTCGATTTCCACAAAATTAGTGTCAACTAATAAGTCTAGCTGCCTCGTAACACCATATTGAATTTTACTGTAATCGTACTGTAACTTCGTCTGTAATGTACCAAAATGTAAAAATCACGAAACTTCATTATCTCAGTAACTACACAACCGATTTGATCAATATTATTATGAAATGAGCGGGCTAGTTAAGGATTAACTAATAAATTATGATTGAACACGTGATTTCAAAGTTAGGCTGCCCTATACGTTCCCATTTAATTTGATTATAATCGAACTTAAGCAACCGTTATGTATTAAATTGTTAATAAAACAACGAAAGTCTCTTATCTTAAAGATTTCATAACTTATTTGAACATAACTAGTGTCATACGAACGAGTCATCTCTCAAACTTACAAATAACAAACTCCATAACAATTTGATATGTGTCTCAAAAGTTATGGAAAGAAAAGAAATTCAAAGACTATTTAAAACTATACCTGCTTTGATCCATATATGTTTCAAAAACATAAATTAAATGTGGTATCGTACTATTGAAACGTTCCAAATTCATTGATTCCTTGCGATGCGTTTAAAGTCTGCAAATGCACGACGAATCGGCCATAGGATATGATCAAAGTCAAATAACAAGCGTTTGAAATGATTGAATTTATCGAAATGACAAAAAAAATAAAGGTAAAATTTTCGTGGAAAACACCGAAGCCAGTGGACTCATCTAGATTAGATCCGTCAGTGTTAAACCTTTTATCATAACTAACATGTTTAAACTTATTGGAAAAAATCTTAGGGATCTCTTGGGGTCGCAATTGATCCGGGATACCAGAAATGTCTTGTTTCTTGGTGGTGTCGAAGAATATAGCATTATTAGAAGTATCTAAAAGTGCGACATTGGAGGAATCGTATGAAGAAGGATTAATATCTTGAGCCATATAGTCAAAATATAAAGTCATAAATCTGGATTGAGATTGAAGGTCGACCAACCTCTCGAAATTTTCGATTACAAATGGGTTCATAACTGTGCATCCAATTAGCAACCGGTAAGAGAGGTTCCAAAAACGATGTTTCAACGGAAGAATACCCGCTAACACTTCAAGACTCATCGTATGGGTCGACTGCATGCAACCCAAGGCAATACGCAAACAACGATATTGTATTCTTTCTAGTTTCAAAATATGCGTGTTCGCAGCGGAGCGAAAGCAGAAACAACCGTACTCGAGAACTGACAGTATTGTTGTTTGGTATAACCTCAGAAGGTCTCCTGGGTGGGCTCCCCACCAGGTTCCGGTAATCGTACGAAGAAAATTAATCCTCTGTTGGCATTTTCGTGTCAGATACCTAATATGACAAGCCCAGGTGCATTTAGAATCGAACCAGACCCCGAGATATTTAGCGACTAAAACCTGAGAGATCGTTTTACCCGTTAGTACGAGTTGCAGCTGAGCTGGGTTATGCTTCCTAGAAAAAACGACCAACTCCGTTTTCTCCGGAGAGAATTCGATACCCAGCTTAAGAGCCCATTCAGACAAATTGTCTAAGGTATCTTGCAATGGTCCTTGCAGATCGCTAGCCTCGCTACCAGTAATGGATACAACGCTATCGTCTGCAAGTTGCCTTAGCGTGCATGAATTTGCAAGACATTCATCGATGTCATTGACGTAAAAATTATATAAGAGAGGACTTCAACATGAGCCCTGGGGAAGGCCCATGTAACTAATTCGGGAAGTTGTCGAATCGCCATGTGAGAAATACATATGCTTTTCTGACAACAAGTTGAGCAAAAAGTTATTCAAATTTGGTGAAAGTCCCTGCGAATGAAGTTTCGCGCTTAAAACTTCTAAAGAGACAGAGTCAAAAGCCCCGTTAATATCCCAGAACGCAGAAGCCATTTGCTCTTTCCGAGCAAATGCGAGTTGAATTTCAGTAGAAAGCAACGCTAGGCAATCGTTCGTCCCTTTGCCCCGGCGAAAGCCAAATTGAGTATCTGAAAGTAAACCGTTTGTTTCGACCCATTTGTCTAACCGTAAGAGGATCATTTTCTCCATTAATTTCCGGAGGCAAGAGAGCATCGCAATCGGCCTATATGAATTGTGATCAGAGGCAGGTTTCCCGGGTTTCCCAATAGCAATGACTTTTACCTCCCTCCAGTCATGCGGAACAATATTTAGCTCAAGAAACTTGTTGAACAAATTCAACAAGCGTCTTTTTGCAGAGTCGGGTAGATTCTTCAACAGGTTGAATTTTATTCTATCTAACCCTGGAGCCTTATTGTTGCACGACAGGAGAGCCACTGAAAATTCCAACATCGAAAATGGAGGCTCTTCCGTAGTTACTAAAAACGCGTCGCGAAAGGTTTTCTGTTCCGGTACAGAGTCCGGACAGACCTTTTTGGCGAAATCGAGTATCCAGCGATCTGAATACTCCTCACTCTCATTCGAAACGTCACGGTTCCGCATGCGCCTGGCGGTATCCCAAAGAGTGCTCATCGCTGTTTCCCTCGACAACGCGTTTACGAACCGCCGCCAGTACCCGCGTTTTTTCGCCTTTACTAAGCTCTACATCTGCCTGCCCAGTGCCTCGTACTTTCGAAGCAGGTTGACAGTGCCGTTCTCCCGGTAGTCCTTATACGCCGCGGACCTTCGCACGTACAGCTCAGAGCACTCTTTGTCCCACCATTTGTTGGGAGGGCGCTGTCTAATCGTTACCCCGGGTATCGGTTTCGTCTGAGCTTGAGTCGCGGCGTCGATTATCAAGCCAGCTAAGAACGCGTATTCTTCCTCCGGAGGAAGTTCCTCGTGAGTCTCGATAGATTCCGCTATAATAGACTCATAACGCTTCCAATCAATATTACGTGTAAGGTCGTAGGAAATATTGATTGGGTTCGGGGGAGTTGAACCATTAGCAATTGATATAACGATTGGAAGATGATCACTACCGTGGGGATCGTTGATTACTTTCCACTGGCAATCTAACGCTAGTGATGTCGAGCAGAGGGATAGGTCAAGCACGCTTTCACGTGCTGGAGGATTAGGTACACGTGTCGCTTCCCCAGTATTCAAAAGTGTCATATTGAAGTCGTCGATCAAGTTACAAATTAAATAAGATCGGTTGTCGTCGTACAGCGACCCCCATAGCGAACAGTGAGAGTTAAAATCTCCCAAAATCATAAAAGGTGCGGGAAGCAATTCTGCTATATCAAGGAGTTGCTTCTGTTCAATCCGCGCGGATGGGGGAATATATAACGAAACAAGGCAAAGGTCTTTTCCATTCAAATTCGTTTGAATGGCAACAACTTCAATATTCGAGATCGAGGGGAGGTCGATTCTGAAAAAAGAATAGCACTTTTTGATCCCTAAAAGTACCCCTCCACCGTGTGAGTCTCGATCTCGACGAATAATGTTAAAATCGTGGAAATTGAGTTGATCGTTCGAATTGAGAAAGGTTTCACAGAGCGCGAATGCGTCACAATTGTATGTATTCATCAAATGAGAAAATAAATCGAACTTGGGGATGATACTTCTGCAATTCCACTGTAATACAGTGACAAAATTCCTAACCTCTTCCGCCGTATTAGTCATCGAAAGATATAATAGCTGAAATGAGGGGCCAAGTTGCTGCTAGTTGCTTCAAAAAGGTTTTCACTGTAGGAAGAAGGGCAAGAAGAATATTTTGTAGGGGATCTGATATGTTGAATGTTTTAAATATCCAGTCCACAATATCAGAAAATTTTATGAACCCTGTTTCTTTTTTATCTTCTGATCGAGAAATGGGTGCACGAGGGGTTTTTGGTGCCCCAGGAGGCAGTGGGTACTCCTGGTTTGATTTAAAATTAAAACCGGGGGGTACTTGCTTCGGTTTTTCTTCACCGCTTCCTTTTTGTGTTGTCTTATAGGTCATTCCGCTAGGGGTTATCTTACGACCTTTGCGAGAAAGATTAGGAGAGTTGAGCATTCTCCTCTTCCTAGATCCCTCTGGCAAGGCATAGGAACACCCTTCGACGGGATCGTCAGATGTACCCTCATCAGTTGGCAAGAAGGAAAAGATGTTTCCTGTCGAGGGTGGCTCAGCCTTCTTAAGCATTTCTGCAAAAGAAAGAAAGTTTGTACGCGGGACATGCCGGAAGGTCATGCCGAGTTCCCTCGCAATAAAGACACTTTTCAGTATCCCCACTGCAAGCGTTCTCAGCATGATTGCCTCCGCACTTGCTACAGAGTGCCTTGTTGCAGCAGTAGGTGGCTGTATGACCTAACTGCTTACAGTTTTGGCAATGCATGACCCACTGTACGAACAGGCGTACAGGTAGACGAACCCTGTCCAAGCGGACGTAGTTCGGCAGCGCGGATCCGGCGAATGTTACTCGGAAGGAATCCGAAGGGAGGAATTTCTTCTTCCCTTCTTCGATGGATACTGAATGCAATTGCTTGCAATCCAGTATCTTTACACTTTGCATCAAGGGGTTTTTAAAACAGCCAACTCCATGACGCAAAATGTCATCGACAGTGGATTCCCCTCGGTAACCACACCGTCGATTTCTACATCCTTAGCAGGGATGTACACGCGATACTCTCTCGTCAAGTAGTTGATATTAAATTTTAAAAACAATTTTTCAATCTACAATGGATCAAATAAAAAAAAAGACAGTAATACTAATACTAATAACAATAGTAATAATAATAATAATAATAATAATAATAATTGTAGTAATAATAATAATAATAACAATGATAATAATATCAATAATAATATTAATAATAATATTATAACATAGTAATAATATTGATAATTATAGTAAAAATTCTAAATGTAATACTTCACCGAACGTCTAAGTCACGACCTCACGGCTGATAGTTGGATTAATCGAGTGTCTCCGCAGAACAAACAATGACGATCCAGCTTCGTGTTATGACACAGTGGCCGTATCTTACACGCGACCTTGTAGATGCCACTTGTAGTTGACTTCCACTCGCTCGATCGTATGGTGGTCCGTGCTGCTAGCGGGGTAACAGCGGTGCGGGAGCTTTATTCTTGCTGATATATCAGCTGCGTATCAAATCACTGGCGGGGTAGCCTGCCCCTACCAGTGTGCAGATGTTTCTGCCGATATACAACAGGCTATTGTTATCGCGCAACACAAGAACTAATCGACAAAAAAACACCCGTACGATAACTCGTGTATTGTTATTTTGCGAACTCAAACGGAGATAAACAATTTGCGTCTAATCGAGACGAAAGCAAAACAACGAATCGTTCAAGTGTTGTCGTAATCTTCTTTTGAACAATCTTACATTTAAATGCTTCATTTCTAGTGGTAAGGTGTTGTACATTATGATACCTCTAGAGAAAATGTTTTTAGAACCGTATGTAGTTCTTGGACCACTCACATACATAGCATCATGTCGCCTAGTATTGTGTGCATGAATCGCTGATACTAGAGCTAATCTTACATTTGATTTTATTAAATTATGGCGTATTTTATGGATGCGCTTGGCACCAACTTTGAAGGCCCATAACTTTTGATCAAAAAATATCACCACCGCGAAATTTTCAGGGCAGTTTCGAAATTTTGTCAAAAATACTTGTGATTTTTTTCAGATTTTTCAGTGCCCGAGAACATAGATTTTAAACATATTGTTTTAAATAGTTACTATTGAAAAAATATGTTTTCTCCAAAAAAAATATTTTCGTAAACTACAAGTTAGGATGCATCTGCTGTGAAAATTTCATCAAATTCGATGCAATATTTTTAAAGCTATGTCTGTTTAAAAACACTTTTGACCTAAATTTCAAATGACTATAACTACTTGTAAACTTACTCAAATTCAATAAAAGTTGGAAAATCAACTTCCCGAGTGAAACTCTTGATGTTTTTAATACTTATTTGAAAAAATTAGACATCGCGATTTTTAGTGATCCGTTTCACGAATTCTGACTCATATTGTAAGTGCATAGTGAATCAACAGATAGTGTTTTTTCATCATACAGCTCGATTGAAGGAAAGCGCAGTGGTAAATTACAAATAGTTTTGACAACTCTGTTCTGCAGTACTTTTAGAGGTTTTAAATAAACTTCGGCGGCACATCCCCATAGGCAGCTCATGTACGTAAGATGTGGTAAAATGAATGAATTGTACAGTTTCCAACCGGTATCTTCGGTAATGAATGGTCTTGCTTTTTTAATAGCAAATACGTAAGGTGTTATTTTCTTAATAACATGATCTACATGGTTTTTCCACGATAGACTGGAATCAATAACCAGTCCTAAATAATTCGTTGAATATACTTTTTTCAATGGTATTAAGTCAACTCTAATATCTAATGAAGCAGTACTGTTTACTATCATATAGAAGGATTTTTCAACATTCAATCTCAATCTATTTGAGTTCAACCAATGTTTTTGCTTCACAGATGAGACAGGCATCATCTGCATACAACTGCAGGCGACCTCTTAAGGGCAAACCCAACATATCGTTAACAAAAATAAGGAAAAGTAAAGGACCCAAAATTGAACCTTGTGGGACGCCTGATTTTATGACTCAAGATGAGCTATAACAATTGTTGAAAAAAGGGGTAGGTGCGGTCTTTGCTCTAGATAAGTCTTTAACAAACTTGACGCAGATTCACTAAAGCCATACATTCGTATTTTTCGTAACAGTATCGAGTGAGATATACAATCGAAAGCTTTACTTAAGTCCAAAAATATACATGCGATTTTCAAACCGTTGTCTCTAGCAGTGTATACAACATTCATAAGATCTGCCGAAGCAGCTACCGTGTTTGATTTTTGAAGGAAACCATACTGGTTTGTGTTTATGATGTCATTTTCAAGCAGAAACATTTTCATTTGTTTCTCTATAATTCTTTCAAAAATTTTCGATGTAGCTGGCAGGATGGATATTGGTTTGAATTTTCTTTTCGAAGTGCAATCACCAGACTTGAATAGAGGTATGACTTTAGCAATTTTCATCGAAGTTGGATACTCATTTGTTCTAAACATTTAATTTACTAGATTTGTTAAAGTTGGTGCTACACAATCTCTTGTACGAAAAAGAAATTTTATAGATAAACCATCTTTTCCAACTGCTGCAGCACGATTGAGATTGATTATCGTTTGTACAATATTTGTTTCTTCGACCTGAGCGAAATCAAATTCATGATTGCAAATAACATTTTGCTAGGTTTGAAAACTTGTCTGAGGAACGTTTACAGGCCATTCGTTGTTTTGCTTTCGTCTTGATTAGACGCAAATTGTTCATCTCCGTTTGAGTTCGCAAAATAACAATACACGAGTTATCGTACGGGTGTTTTTTTTTTTGTCGATTAGTTCTTGTGCTGCGCGATAACAATAGCCTGCAGTTTATCGGCAGAAACATCTTCTGCACACTGGTAGGGGCAGGCTACCCCGCCAGTGATCTGATACGCAGCTGATATATCAGCAAGAATAATTCTCCCGCACCGCTGTTACCCCGCTAGCAGCACGGACCACCATACTATCGAGCGAGTGGAAGTCAACTACAAGTGGCATCTACAAGGTCGCGTGTAGGATACGGCCACTGTGTCACAACACGAAGCTGGATCGTCATTGTGTGTTCTGCGGAGACGCTCGATTAATCCTACTATCAGCCGTGAGGTTGTGACTTAGACGTTCGGTGAAAAATTCACTTTAGAATTTTTATCATTATTATTAATATTATTGTTGTTATTGTTATTATTATAATTATAAAAATAATAATAATAATAATAATAATAATAATAATAATAATAATAATTATTATTATTATTATTATTATTATTATCATTATTATTATTATTATTATTATTATTATTATTATTATTATTATTATTATTATTATTATTATTATTATTATTATTATTATTATTATTATTATTATTATTATTATTATTATTATTATTATTATTATTATTATTATTATTATTATTATTATTATTATTATTATTATTATTTTTACTATAATTATCATTATTATTATTATTATTATTATTATTATTATTATTATTATTATTATTATTATTATTATTATTATTATTATTATTATTATTATTATTATTATTATTATTATTATTGTTATTATTATTATTATTATTATTATTATTATTATTATTATTATTATTATTATTATTATTATTATTATTATTATTATTATTATTATTATTTTT
The DNA here is from genome assembly GCF_029784165.1 of Wyeomyia smithii. Classification (NCBI taxonomy): domain Eukaryota; kingdom Metazoa; phylum Arthropoda; class Insecta; order Diptera; family Culicidae; genus Wyeomyia; species Wyeomyia smithii. The sequence goes on from NC_073695.1 coordinate 141,210,997, forward strand.
ATTATTATTATTATTATTATTATTATTATTATTATTATTATTATTATTATTATTATTTTTATTATTATTATTATTATTATTATTATTATTATTATTATTATTATTATTATTATTATTATTATTATTATTATTATTATTATTATTATTATTATTATTATTATTATTATTATTATTATTATTATTATTATTATAATTATTATTATTATTATTATTATTATTATTATTATTATTATTATTATTATTATTATTATTATTATTATCATTATTATTATTGTTATTATTATTATTATTATTATTATTATTATTATTATTATTATTATTATTATTATTATTATTATTATTATTATTATTATTATTATTTTTATTATTATTATTATTATTATCATTATTATTATTATTATTATTATTATTATTATTATTATTATTATTATTATTATTATTATTATTATTATTATTATTATTATTATTATTATTATTATTATTATTATTATTATTATTATTTTTATTATTATTATTATTATTATTATTATTATTATTATTATTATTATTATTATTATTATTATTATTATTATTATTATTATTATTATTATTATTATTATTATTATTATTATTATTATTATTATTATTATTATTATTATTATTATTATTATTATTATTATTATTATTATTATTATTATTATTATTATTATTATTATTATTATTATTATTATTATTATTATTATTATTATTATTATTATTATTATTGTCCGAATTTCGCACTTCTCAGCATATTGCTGGAACATTTCACCTACCCCGGGCTAACTTGAATGCCAAAGGGGTTAGGCTCGGTGGATTCGTCAAGTTTGATCCTAATCCTAATACCGTCTGCTTTAGTTGGATGTGTTGTGGTGGTTCAGAAACCTTCGTACCGTGTTGCAGGTCCCAAGAACCACTGCTTTCTGTATGCTGTGTAGTTCATTTCTCAGCTCCAACTCTTCCAGAGAATTTATAAGGGCATAGGGAACCAGTCCAGTAGCAGAGATTACTACCGGGACTATACGTACACCCTCAAGGTGCCACATCTGCCTCAACTCCTCAGCCAAATCGTGGTATTTCGTAATCTTGGTCGAGAATGTTGATTGGACATTACGATCTAACGGTACAGCGATGTCGATGATGGTTACCCGCTTCATCCTTTTGTCGTAGATCACAATGTCGGGACGGTTGGCACGTATCAGGACGTCCGTAGTGATCTCGCGATCCCAGTACAATTTTACGCAGCTATTCTCCAGAACCGGTCTCGGCAGGTACTTGTAGTGGGGCAAATACTGGTTCACCAAATTGTGCTTCAGTGCAAGTTGTTGGTGCACAATTTTGGCGACCGCATTATGTCGACCGAGATAGGCTGCCTCTGCTAACGCCTGACAACCTGCGACGACATGTTCGATCGTTTCCCCTACCGCATTGCACTTTCTGCATCGATCTTCCACCTCTTCGTGCAATATGTACCTACGGTAGTTCTTCGTCGCAATGACCCGGTCTTGGATGGCTATCATAAAACCTTCTGTCTCCATAAAGAGATCACCTCGCACCAGCCACGCATTAGATGCCACCTTATCAATATGTGTTTGAGCTAACTGATGGGGTGCGTCCCATGCAGCTCTTTCAGCTTCCACGCTGCGATCTTCTCGTCCGTAGTTTTTACATCGCAGTTCAGCTGGTAGTCCTCTTGCGCCAGATGCAGGGCGCTGAACCCGTGGTCTGCTTCACAAACAGTGCGGTAGATTTCGTGACGATTCTGGCTTTCTACGAAGTACCTCCGCAACTGCTGTATCTGAAAAGCGCAGAGCGCTTGTATATCGGTGACACCCCTTCCTCCTTCAATACGTGGCAAGGTAACTCTTTCGGTTGCTGATTTTGGGTGGTGCATACGGAATTTGGTGAGCGACACTCGCAACGCGCGTTCTATCGCCTCCAAATCCGTTTTGGTCCATTTGACCACCCCGAAGCTATATGTCAACAATGGCACGGCAAACGTGTTGATTGTTTTCGTTTTGTTGCCGGCTGAGAGGAAGGACTTCAAAATACGGCTGACACGATACAAGAACTTTTCCTGCAGCTCTTTCTTGATCGCGGTGTGGTGAATACCTTTCAGTTGCAGGAAACCCAAGTATTTGTACGATTCACCTTGAGCCATACTTCGAATTTCATCTCGTTCGTTGATGCGGAAACTGTCGGCGTCCACTAATTTGCCTCGATGAAGGTTGACAAGTCGGCATTTGTCGACACCAAACTCCATCCGGATATCGTTACTGAACGTTGTCACCACCTGTTACAGATGACGCAGCTTCTCCTTTGATTCCGCAAACAACTTCAAATCATCCATGTAGAAGGTGTGGGTTACTTTTGTACTTATAGTCCCACTTTTCAATTGATAGCCATAGCTGCATCGGTTGAGTGCTCTGCTAAGGGGGTTCATCGCGAGGCAAAACCATAGCGGACTGAAGGTGTCGCCTTGGAAAATCCCCCTCCTTATGCTGAGAGTTCTAGACCGTAACACTGTTGCTCCGTCGGTAACGTGGAGAGACGTGCTCCACATTCCCATTGCGTGCTGCATCAACCTGATGACACCATCGTCTATTTCATACAACTTCAGTACCCTTATGAGGTACGAGTGAGGTACCGAGTCGTATGCCTTCTTATAGTCGATGTACGCCATACCAAGGTTTCGTTTGCTTCGGCTTGCCTGGCCAACAATAACCGCATCAATGATGACCTGATCTTTGCAGCCTTGCGTGTTTTTGCGGCAGCCTTTCTGTTCCTTAGTCATCACTCTGTTCACCTCCCAATGGTCCTGCACTTTTCGAGTGATTACCGACGAGAGCACTTTATACAGACTTGAGAGACATGTTATTGGTCTGTACTTAGCTGGATTAGCCGTGTTACGATCCTTCGGTAGGAGGTAGGTTACCCCTTCGTGATGAATTCTGGTAACTCCTGGGGGTCTCTTAGCACCATGTTGAAGCATTCCGCTAGTCGTCCGTGGGCTGCTGACAGTTTTTTATACCAGAAGTTGTGCACAAAATCTGGTCCGGGTGCGGCCCAATTCCTGGTATACCGCGTAGCCTCCCGGATATCCTGGGTGGTTACTACTGCAGCAGCCATGCGTTCAATTCCATCACAATGTTCTTCCTCTCCTACCAACCACATCCCGCTGTCATTGTGTTGAGCGGGGTTCTCCCATAAATTGGCCCAGAACTGTGTAACTTCGCCAATCTCCGGAAGCCCCTCGCTGTAATCGGGTTTGTCGTTCCTGATGTGGTTATAAAACTCTCTCTCGTTCGTGCTGAACATCCGATTTTCTTTCTTCCGTCTCGAACATTCACCATAACGCCGCATCCGTTTTGCAAGAGCACTCAACCGTTGTACATGGGTGTCGAGAATCTCCGTGATTTTGAGTTCACTGAGATCTCGGAGCTCTGCGGGCTTTACGATTTCCGCTATTTGACGAACCAGCCTCCTTGATCGGTTTCCCCTCGTGTACTGTGTCAACCGACCGATTTTTACCCGCAAAGTTGCAATCCTAAATTCCAGTCGTCGCATCCATGCGGGCTTCTGTGCGCTGGGACAGGGACGACCTTCACCGTTACCTTGGGGATAGGTCCGTAGTCCCAGGGTTCTCACGGCGGCTACAGCTGCGCAATACACTATAAACTGCAGCTCCTCAAGGTTCTCAGCGGGTTCCGAATACTGTGGCAAAATATCCTCATTGAAGGTTCTTACTGCATTCGTCAGCCGGTAGGAATACTGTAGTTTTGGTATTCTGTGTCGGGAAGTGGGGTCTGTTCCCCGAAACTGTGTAACCGCTGTGTCCATCTGGAAAGCTAGTTCGTCTCGTAGTTGTTGTCGTTGTTGGTCCATTATTTGTTCCGAAGCGCGTAGCTCCTCCACTGCCGCGTTTATCGATGCATTTTGTTCCGGCTCCTCACTCGCAACCGATGCATCATGCCCTGCAGAACTCCTGCTCGACGTATCGCTCGATCCAT